>NC_046156.1:200904725-200920628 GCF_011064425.1 Rattus rattus | reverse complement strand
ATGTTGTGCTTCGTTCCAGTTACGTATTGCTTCTCATCTCTTCTCCAAGCAAACAGTAGATTTAAATAAATTACAACCTATTCAGGAGGAGACCTGTTTTTGTCTTTATTATTTACAAACTTATATTCATATTTCAGGTTTTAGAAAAAAGTGTGTCTCATAAAAAGTATTTCAGTAATTCGCCCCCAGGAAGTGGTATGACGGGTCCCTGAGCAAGGTCAAATTTAGTATCTATTCAAAAGAAAACAAAATTTTTGTTCATCAGGTCACTGTGGTGCGCGCCCCTTAATCCCAGCACTTGAGAGGCAAGGGCAGGACACGCCAAACTCAAGCTCACCCTCAGCTACATCGATCTAGCATGTTTGGCGTCAGTCGAGCTACCTGAGATCCCATCTTAAAACAGAAACTTCAGTTCCTGTATAAAGGGATCAACTCTAGGGTGTTTTAAGCAGGAAGTTTGTTCTAAGGAAAACAGGCAGCTGACTAAGTCCATGCAGCTGTCTTATATTAAATGGAAAGAAAGGATGTTCCGTTATCAGGTCATCACAGACTCTCATCCATCAACTGTCCATGGAAAGCAGTACTGACTCAGAAGGGCATGGGAAGAGGAATGCTGTCCTCCTCACCCCATGACAGAGCCCCTATCTGCTCAGGAGAGTATTGATAAGGCACGCCAGGCACTCAACCGAGGGAGTGGAACACAGCCTGGAGCAGCTGTTTTCAACCTGTGCCATGACCTCTTTGACAAACTTCTAGCTCAGAAATATTTACATCAAGATTCATAACAGTAGTGGGAAATTAGTGATGAGAGTAGCAATGAAAATACTCTTATGCTCAGATAGTATGACAACATGAGGAACTGTATGAAAGGGTCTGAGCACTAGAAGGAGTGGTGAGAAACCGCTGACCTAGGCTTGAAACTGTTTTAACTCCCTTACCAGGTCTGGCTTTCAGTACCAGAGGCAATGGTGCTTTCAAATAGCTAACCTGCAAGATCTAATAGCAATGGCCTCTCCTTGATTCTGGTTCTGTGGTTGCTTCTCTAGATGTTGAGGAACACCACTGACCCCCGACAACCACAAAAATCGTCGCGATACATCATGAAAAGTATCTCTAATTAGTGTCCATACACACACACACCCACAAGATACCCCAGGGACCTGTACACTAAAAGCCCTGATGGTTTGTACCACACAATGACAACATGGGTTGGTCTGCTTCCTGAATAATGTGCTACAGGTCTTGCTTCCTCCCTGGGGCCCAAAGGCAGATCGATGGAGAGTGACTGGGGCTGCCATGGTTTTTGCTTTCAAGTGCCAGGAATGGGCCAGTTGTCCACATACCTTTAGTTCCGCAGTTAGGCCAGCCTGGTCTACATAGTTAGTTCAGGCCAGCTAGTGTTGGGGTTGCGGAATCTTGGCTAGCTTTCCAGACCAGAGCACACCAAGCCAACATGGTTCCACGTGGAAAGGTTTAATGAGAAAAGAGTAGAAGGGGATAAGTAAAGGAGGCTGGCCCACGAGCATGTCGGGGGAAGGGGGAGATGGAGATGGAGGAGACAAAGGGAAGAGCAGGGAAGAGAACAAGAGCAAGAGAAAGCAAAGAGGGGGGAGGGGGGAAGCAGCCCCCTTGTGCTCAGAGTATAGCTTGTTGTTGCCAGGCAACTGTGGGGCCAGAGCATACCTGGCTGTTGCCAGGTAGCTGTGGGAATGGAAACTTAGAAATACCAACAGCTAGGGTGCACAGTGTAAAAACTCAAAAGTGTCAGGTGTCTAACTGAAAAGTTAGAGGAATACAGCACTCTCAGCGTCCTTGACTAAAAGATGTCTTTTGTAATGAGTGGAACCACGATCATGTCACAGTCTAGGAACCATCTTTGTGAAAAGCATTATAGTATTGCCAATCCCAGTGCCCACATAGGGGCCCGGCATGGTGCTGCTGTCTGTGTGCTGGGGGAGGGTGGGTAGACACAGGTGAAGCCTGGGCCCTAGCCAGCCAACAGGCTAAAAAGGCAAACTCTAGATTCGGTGAAAGACCCTGTCTCAAAAACAGGATGGGACAGGGATGGGGAAGGCATTCAAAGTGGGAGCCTCTGGTTCCACACGTGGCGCACACAGGCAGAACCACCCACAGACATGCATAAACATGCTCTAAGAGTTGCCTTGGTCATGGTATCTGTTCACAGCAATGAAAACCCTCACTAAAACATTGTGTAGATATGGAAACTTACCAGAGTGCTTCTACTGAGTCACGATAAGGCTAACGATGTGCAAATAAGACAAAAAACAAACAAAAAAAAAAACAAAACAAAACAAAACAAAAACCAAACAACAAAAAGCAAGCCACTCCCACGGTTATACATTGTTGCGATAGAATTGTTCTGCAGTATTTGTCAAAAAATATATATTTGCTTAGGGATGGAGCTGGCTCAGCAGTTCCAGCAATTGTTGCAGAAGGACCCCAGTTCAATTCCTAGTTCCCACTGGCAGCTTATTCATAGCTCAGTGCCAGGGGTCTGATGCCCTCTTTTTGACAGCTTTGGACACCAGACATGCATATTGTGTACATACATTACATCTTGGTCAAAACACTCGTATTTAGAAAATTAAAAAATTCAATGTAGTCTGAAACAATATGAAAATAGAAAGTTCTGGGGCTAGAGGTGGTTCGAGGCTAAAGCACTGACTGCTCTTCAGAGGACGGTTCAATTCCAACAACCACATGTGACTCTGACATGTCTATAACTCCAAGATCAAACACCCTCACACTGACAGCCATTTGCAGCAAATACCAATGCACATAGAATAAAAATAAACTATATATAAAAAGGATTTCTACTTATCAAATTTTCCAAATTTTGTTGATTTTAAACTTAAGTTCATTTTTCTCCTATTAAGCAGACTTTATAATCCCTAAGGAAAATAAGCCTGTTGAATAGATGGTAAGGTGCCAAGGAAAAGGTCTAGCCCAGGGGTCCAAGCTCTACTATCTTTCTTCTTTTCATTAACAGATTGTCTTCTCTTAGGCTCCCTGTTTTAACTGGATACTTAACTGCCTATTTAGAATCCCAGCTTGGATTCTTGTCCCCATTTGTGTATGTATTGAACCCGCGTTGATGTTTGAGTCTCAGTAAAGATGTTGAGAGATGGGTAGGACCTTTAAAGGGTTAATTAAACCGTGGAGCTCTAACCTCATAAGGCAGGTAATGTCTTTAAGAAGGTGGATTAGGGTTTGGGGCAGAGGGTTGTTCCATAAAGCAGAGGGGCTCAGCCTTCCCAATGCTGTGACCCTTACAGTTCTTCGTGCTGTGGTGACTCTGAACCATACAATTATTACATTGTTGCTGCCATTCGTAAGTGTATTTTTGCGATACTGTTATGAATCATAATGTAAATATTTTCTATGTTTCCTGATGGTCTTAGTAGACCCCTGTGAAGGTTTTTCTCCTGACCCCAGGTTTAGAAACACTGTTGAAGAGAGTGTCCTGGCTGGTATTTTGTTTCTTCCTCATCTACTGTGAATAATACTGAGCTGCAAGCTCCAGCTCAGAGCCCTCAGAACTTGGAATTAAATGAGCATTTTGTCTTACTGCAAAGTGCCCAGCCACAAGCACATTTTTGGTGACCACACAAAAACAGACTGAGGGAGGACCCTGGCTGGCTGGAACCTACTATTGGTCCAACAGGAAGTAGGCAAGAGTGGCCTTTGTAATTCAAAGCGTTTTGTTCAAACTTCTGCCCCCTTTCCCCTTCTGGTTGGAATCAGTTGGGATCCAGTAAAAGGCTGACTGGATCTCTGGTTGCCATGAATCAACCCATGGATGGTTGAATTTGGGGGCCCAAGTCCTTCCTACAGCAACTTCCTCACAGCACCCCAATCTGCACAGCTCTGGGTATATGACTTCTTTCCCTGATAGCCCCACAAGGTCTTCTACCCTGCAGGTTGGACTCATTAAAACACCCTAGAAAACCACCTTCATGTGAAATTAAGTAACATTTATTTTACATAAAACAATTTTCAAAAATACATTTAAAAACCATCTAGATACATTTTATAGCATTACAAAAAAATTGAGAGGCACAATTGAAGTATTCAAATAAAAGGTGAGGGGTGAAGGTGGGGTCTCTACACTATCCACCGTGTTTCCTGCGACTCCTCCTACAGGAGCCTTCCCATGGGAGCAGTAGTGCACTTTGAATAAATTGAATAAATCACATAAAATATATACTTTTTATGCAGAAAGTGTTGCTGTGTCATCACTTTCAATTACTTATAAAAACTTCATTTTGAATTGCACAAAAGTTCTCTTTAAAACCGATAATTCCCAGAAGGCAGGGCTTAGAACTATATGTCTAAATAATTCATTACAAATTAATTAGATCTCTATTTCTCCACAGATAAAAAAAATCTACGAAGAATTACATCATTTTAAAATGGGACATTTAAAAATTTTTCATAGGGAAAATAGGTTTATACATTTTGTCCCTAGTCAGCTCTTTCTCCCCTACTTTAAAACGTCACAGAGTAGATTTCAGAACTTTCAGGCCAGATTACCTGTGCCACAGTACTGGTGTGTCCCATCAGCCCATCTTGTCTATCCCCCTGCTGCAGTATCCAATTATCAAAAAGGCAAGTGGCTACATTCTTCAGAACAGTTTTGGTCTTTAAAAAAAAAAAAATCACACATTTATAAACCCGTGATTTCAATCATGTTTTAAAAAAACAAAAAATACTAGACAAACTCATTTCTCCAGGCAGGCAGTAGAGTCCACGAGGTCCCTCAGCAGTGAAGCCCGTCACTTCCGTAGAACTTCTTGTTCAGAAGGTAAATGAGAAGATTCACGTTTACTTTCACCTTATCGAACATCTTCATCCGCGTACACCTTCATACTGCATCTGAAGTAGTCCTGGAACCAGAGGAAGGAGGACATCTCAGTGTGATGCCATTGTTTAAAAATGCACGGAAGAACCAATGGCGAAATAGACCTGGCTGATCCAACTAATCCCTTAATGGCTTCTAAAGCGTTGGTAATGCCTACAAATACAGGTGAGCTAGGACTTGGAATCCCCTGAGACCCGTGGCAGCTCCGGGGTTGAAGCTGCGTTTAACAAATTAAATGAAAGTGACGTGAGTGGTGGTGTGGTTAGGACACACTGAGAAATTACTGCCGAGTAGTAGAACAAATGGCTGACTGACAGACAGAGGGCTGAGGTTGTAATTCTGTGGTACAAAAGTTAGTTAGTGTGTGTGTGAGCTTTTGGGCTTGAACTCAGCATTGGAAAAAAAAAACTGCATGGAAAACTATTATCAGTTAATATCAGACACAATTTTCGTGCATGTGTGTGTGTGTGTGTGTGTGTGTGTGTGTGTGTGTGTGTGTGTGTGTGTGTGTGTGCGTGCATGTGGAGGTCCTTCTACTATCTGAGTTCCAGAAATTAAACTCAGGCTGTCAGCTCTGGCAGCAAGGTTTGTCAGGTGCTGCAAGGAGACCCGCAATGGCCTCTGGGTAAAACCCCAGCTCACCTGAATATTGGTTGCACCTTTTCCATCTCAGCGCCGAGAATTTGGATCTGACGTCAAAGATGCCCCATGTCCTCAGTGCTTCAAATGCCTCGAACATAACATTCTTAAACCTATGGAAAAGAACAGTCAGACACACGATCTGAAAACCGCTAAAAAAGAAAAAAAACCGACACAGTTCAACTTAGGGCCAGTGAGCAGACTGGTGTGGGGATCCCAGGGCAGCCAGACACCTGCATCATCTTCACTGCTGGGATCTGAACTACTAATTACAAAGAGCGAGCAGGTGTGATCCTTGGACATGGCCTTATACCCCTATTTGGGACAGCAACGTTCATTAGGTAATCCTCTTTACAGAAACTTCAGAGGCAAAGATGTGTGTTCACAGAGCTTATAGAATCAGATGCTGTGGGCCGGTCCTGGAAGGAGGAGGGAGTCAGAGAGAAGGCCAACGCCAAAGGATGACTTCTCTTGAGACAAAGGAAGACAGGAAGGATGATGCATGAGGCTCGGCCCTCTGCAAAGGCAGAGCAAGGCATGCTTTCGAATGCGCTGAGGGCATGTACCGCCATTTCTGTTGGTTCTTCCCCTTGAATTCACATACTCCCCAGGCTGGGCTGGGGAGTGTAGTTCTGACAAGGGGCTGTCCGGCTTGTGGTTTGAAATACAAACACTGTTTTAGTAACTGTTAGTAACTCTTGCACCAAGATCAAAAGGCAGCCTTTCATGCTCATGGCTCTGACTCAGTTCGTTTGAAGGACCAGAGAGACCCTCAGATTCATATACTGGACAAACCTTAGGACACATGACTTCTAGCTACACACACCCTTCTCAGGACCAATCCCATCAGGGCCTGGTGTTGAAGGTCGGGTGGTGGGGTGGTGAGGCGTGTGACTAGTGATCTGTAACACAGGCTAAGCCTTGCTAGAACAAACAGACCCTCAAGCCACCCAGGACCTCCTAGTCCAGCTTGTGCCTATGACTGGAGGCAATGCACAGCCCCTACTTACTGGTTGGTTTGAAGATCGTCTATGCCCAACAGGACACCTTTGTCATGTAGTTTTGCTGCCGTGTACCTCACTGGCTTCCTCTCTTAAGTTCCTTTGGGTTCCTTTTCATCCAGTTTAATTGATCTCCGAGAATTTCTGAGCCGAAGAACAGATGACCTGTTGTCAAGATGTTCCAAATGGTGCCTTTAACCCGTGGCCAGAGACACCCCACAGTTCAGGGGTGGGGGAGTGGAGGACTGTACTGATCTTTGATAGAAGGTGACTTGGTCCCCATGCTTTGGAATCACTACCCATGTGGATTTTCTAAGTGACTGAAGTTGGTGTTTAAACTAAAAGGTATGCTGCATTCTCAGGCATACTGGACCAAGTGTCTGTCTTGTAAGTCACTGGAGTAGCCCTAGAGTAATTACATGAACTTGCTATTTCCAAACTGAAAGTGTAAAACCCAGTCTAGCCCTGTTCCAAATATATACTTTATACATATTATGTTTAAATATATACTTTAAACATATCAGTTTGTATTTTCCAAAATGAGTGGTTTCATTGGTCCCTTTGATATTAATGCATGCCTTTGCTACAAGTAATTTCATTTACGCTTTCACAGCTACCCCCCAAGAAGACCACTCTCAACCTCATGTTAAACACCCAGAAAATACAAGAATCTACAAACTATTAGAGACTCAGAACCCGCATTAGGACTACAGAGTTCATGGCTTAAAGTTGCTGTAAAGCTATGAAGCCAAACCACTAGGGATCATATTCCATTGAAAGTTTGCTTGATTGATTTCTCTATGGTAGAGTGTTAAAAGACTTGCACAGCCCTTCAAACGTGAATGAAGACCGCCCGAATAAGGTGATGAGGAGACTATAAAGGCGGATGAGGAGACTATCTCTTTTCTTCAGACTTCCTATGAGTAACACTATTGATTTTTTCCACATAGTATCACTTCCTACTGCTTTTATGCAGAGGAAAGTTATCTAGGTATCGCATCACACACTTAACATAAAGTGGGTAATTAAACTTTAATCAACATTGATTGATCTGAAGTGATAAGAATAATTATCAGCAAAGAGTTGTCACTGAGAGTCATTAGATTGTATATAAAAAATCTATAATTTATTAATAGTGGGTATGAGAGAGCTGCCAAAAAATTTAGCCTATCGTGTCAAGAAATGGCTTTAAAAATCAACAAAATTTTAAATTATTAAAATTTAGGTCATTGGGGCTGGAGAGATGGCTCAGGGGTTAAGAGCACTGACTGGTCTTCCAGAGGACCTGAATTCAATTCCCAGTACCCACATGGCAGTTCACAACTGTTTGTAACTCCAGTTCTAAGGGATCTGACACCCTTGCTTGGATACATGCAGACAAAGCATGCACATAAAATAAAAAATAGATTAATTTAAAATTTGGGTCATTAGGTCAGTGCAATTAGCAAGTACCTGACTTATCTAGCGCTATCAGGTAAACAAATTCCTATTCATCATAAACATTCTCAAATCAAATAGACATATAGCTGCTGGATAGTTTTATGTCAGTGTGACTCATCTAAAGTCATTTGAGACCTTCAAGTCATTTTAAAACCAATCTAAAACCCCCAATTGAGGAAACACCTCCTTAAGGTTGGCAGAAGCAAACCTGTAGGTCATTTTCTTAATGAGTGATCAATGGGGTTGGGGGAACCACTGTGGGTGGTGCCTTCTCTGGGCTGAGTGGTCCTGGGTTCTATAGGAAAGCAGGCTGAATAGTCCATGAAGAAGAGCAAGTCAGTGAGTACCACTCTTCTGTGTTCTCTGCCTCTGTTCCTGCCCCAGGTTCCTGCTAGAGTTCCCTTACTGATGGGACTGTGGTTGCACATGCAGGCCAATGAAACCCTTTCACTCCCAGCGCTGCTCTGGTCATGGCCTTTATCAGCGGTATAAAGGCAAACTAGCGATTCCAAAACAACCCAGGCCACCCACCGGTGCTGCAGTCTCTAAACAAATCCCAACACTGAGTGGGCACCAAGGGATCTGAACTCACTTTCTTTTTCAGGTTGTCTACACAGGTCTTGATGTAGGTGTCATAATAATTAATTTGATCCTCATAAAATGCTGCCTTCTTATTAAGTGCGTGCAGGGTCTGCTGAAGTTTTGACAGCTCAGCCTTTGAAGCTTCGATTGAGTCTTTGATTTGAATATCCTGAAACAAGTAAGGGCTATAATGGCCTGCGGGCTGGGAGGAGCCTGCCTCTCGCTTCTTCTGAAGACCGATGCTTTAGAAGAAGAAAAAAACAGGTAACAGGTGGAATGTGGCTGCTGATTATAGTTTATCTCAGGCACCTACCTCATTATATATATTAACACAGCCCAACACATTGTTATCCTTTTCTGCTCAATTTTTATTTTAAAGGGTTACTAAAGTTTATTTTTCCACCCCCTCAGTGAGAGAAGTAGACTAGGAGATGGATCAGTCAGTCAAGAGCTCTCCAAGGATTGAGTTCGAATCCTAAGCCTTACATAACAGCTTGCTTGCGGTAGCACATGTGTAGCCCCAGAGCTTGGGGGCAGGCACAGGGAGACCTTGGGGGCTCACTGGCTGCTCGGGATAGTTAGCTGAAACTACTGTGAGATTCAGGTTCAGAGATTGGTCTCAAAATTAGGGTAGTGAACTATGAAGAATGGTATCAGTGTTAACCTCTGGATTTCATCAGCCTACTCAGAGAAGAGTATACACACACACACACACACACACACACACACACACACACACACACACACTTCACATACTCAGCACACACAGCACACAAACACCACCCCCCCCCCACATACAGCACCCCATACACACAGCACACACACACACACACACCCCCTCCCCACACTTTATAGACAACCCCTCCACCCTTAATATGAGAACCATCAAACAGTTTAGGAAATAAAAAAAAGCTTTTAAAAAGGCAAAAAAGGCTGGGTTGTAGCTCAGTTAGTAGAGTGCTTGCTTAACAGCATGTGTGATGCCTTGGGTCCGATGGTGAGTGAGCCCAGTGGTGTCCGCCCGTCTCCCCAGCACTTTCGGGAGGTTGAGGCGAGCAGTTGAGGAGAAGTTCAAAGTCTTCCTAGACGAGATGACAGGCAAGCTAGAGAGCAACTGGGAATCTCCATCGGGAGAAGGAAAAAGAGCATAAAGAAAACCTTAGCTAGAGAAATGTGATTTCTTCAGACTCTTTTGAACTTCCCTCTTGGAAGAATATTTTAAGCCATAAAAAGGTTAATGTTCATATGATCTCAGTTCATCGATGGCTCTCCTGACTTGAGAAGATTGAAAACTGGCTCCATTTCTATAGCTCCACTTTGGATTTGTGCAAGGAGTAAAATACAGAGGAAAAAAAAACTGCCTCTGTAATGAGCATAGTTAGCCTTTTACTACTCCCCTAAGCAATGTAGGGAACACATATTTACACACACTTAAATTTGCATTGGACCTTAAGCAATTACATACTATTTGGGATATGACGTAGAGTATATGGGAAAGACATCCTTATATGCCAGTATATGCCATATAGTGTATATGTCTATATTATACATGTATATATAGTATATGACATACAGTATATGCCAGGCATGATGGCACATACCTGTTGGTCCCAGCCACTTCCGAGGCTGAGACAGGAAGGCTGCTTGAGCCGGGGTGAGTCAGTCTGGCGGCGTGCAAGACACATTTGACTTTACTTTTTTAGTAAAACACGGGCAGGGGACTGGTAGCTCACACAAACATTACCCATTTCATGTAAGAAACTTGAGCACCCATGGATTCTGGTTGTTGGCTGGAATCCAAAACCCAGTTCCCTCCAGATAGCAAGAGAGGACCATACTTAGATTTAAATAGAATTCCTAGAATATGGTTTTTGTCTTTCTGCTCATAGATCCTGGGAGTCGTGTTAAAACTGAACTTGAAAAAAAAAATGAAAAAAAAACAAACAAAAAAAAAAACTGAACTTGAAGATCTAGGTTTAAAAAGGCATTCAGTGACAGCAATGGAAGGGGAGGCCCTTGGTCCTGGGGAGGCTTGATGCCCCAGCGTAGGCTGGAGCAATGGGATGGGAGAGTGTGGGTGGGTGGGGGAGCACCCTCATACAGGCAAAGGGTAGGAGGGAGGGCGGATGTGGGATGGGGGGCATCATTTGGGATATAAACGAACGGAATGATTAATTAAAAAAGTATGAAAAAGATTAACCACAAGGAAATAAGGGGAGCTTAAAACGAATTCTAATAAGTACTTGTTGAGACTCTTGGATAATGATTAAGGAAAATCTGAAGCTGAATGTGTTTGAAAGCTCTGAATAAATTCTGTATAAATAAACGGGGCTCAAACTATTCAGGGGCACTCTCTTGAATGACAAAAAAAAAAAAAAAAAAAGTCATTCAGTAAGGGCAGGGAGAGTTCTCAGTAGGCAAAAGTGCTTGCCATGCAAACTGGATGACTTGTGTCTGAGGCCCAGAACCCACATAAAAACTCAGATGTGGCAGCATTGCAGCGCTCCTTCTGTGAGATGGGAGGTGGGAACCAGAGTTGGCTGGAAGCTCCTGGGCCAGCTACCCTGGAGGACTCTGCACAGCAGAGACAAGTGAAACTGCCTCAAAAAGGTAGGAGTTGTGAACTCACAAAGGTTGTCCTCTGACCTCCCTGTGCATACACTGTGGTGCATATGTGCTAATACTCGGATTCAGACACACACAAGCTCTCTCTCTCTCTCTCTCTCTCTCTCTCTCTCTCTCTCTCTCTCTCTCTAAATAAAATTTAAAAATAAGCCAGTAAGCTATGAGAACATTTTACTTGAAATGTTGCCTGTTTCACGTGATGTTTCCTTTGTGAACAGATTAAAACCAACTGTTGCAGGAATTCAGAGGCACATTTCCCAACACCTCCTGAAATAAATCTTCATTAATAAACAGAGCTTTCTCATTGATTGCAAACGGCCCTGACTTCTCTGTCTCATAATCTCAAAGAGAACTATTCTCTACCCAAACTTTGAAAAGAAAGGATAGCTTCTTTAGATTACTCAGGGCAAGAGATATAATCCTTCTGCTAAAGCGACCATAATTTTCTACCAAAGAATCAGACCGCTCATTTAACTCCAGGGCTTGACAAAGAACATGTTCCTCTAATTATTTAACTGATTTTAAGCTCAGACCCACACGGATGTATACATTTGAATAAAAAAAAAAAAAAAAAAAAAAGAAATGTCCTTTTTACCCAAATATGTCCTTCCTTATCCTCAGCAAACAGATCTCAACCATTTCCTGTTTCCTTGCGCAAAGTTGAGATCACTTTCCCAGGACATTCTCAAGTGCAAGATGTGCCGTGAGAAACAGAAACGAACCTTGAAGTCTGAGCTGCAGTAAGGCTCAACTGTGTCAAAGCAGATTCGCAGGGACATACAGTTACCATCTCAACGGCAGCTCCCAAGAGCAATTGGGACTTTAGGGCAGTGAACAGTGAAAGAAACAATTGTTTCCCAAAGCATCATAAAACAAGCAGGCAGGCAGGCAGGCGGGCAGGCAGGCAGTAGGTAGCCCTGACTTAGAGTTGTTTTTTTTTTTTTTTTTTTTCAGAGCTGGGGACCCGAACAGGGCCTTGTGCTTGCAGGCAAGCGCTCTACCACTGAGCTAAATCCCCAACCCCTGACTTAGAGTTGTAACAGAACTCACTGCTCATTACATTCCCAGAGTGTTTACCCTGGTGCGTTTGACTCTCCTCCTGGCCTGGGGGGGTTGTATCTATTCCTTATAGAAGCCACAAATCCTCAAAACCTTTAAAATTTCAGAAGACTAAGGAAAACAGGAACTCCGTATGCTCCTGTGAGTCCCCAGGTCATCTCCCAGGATGCCCCATGTGCCAGCAAATGTCTACGTGGGGAAAGGAAGAAAGGTATTTTCCAGACACTTGGCATCTCGTTGAGAATGTCTTGGTACTTGTTTTTGGAGGACACATGTCCAGTCTGCTCCAGCGTCCGTAGATTCCTCTGGATCTTCCTCTTCTTTTGCTCAAGAGGCAGGCTCGCATCTTCAATCACTGCTTGGCTCTGCTTCCCTTCCTCCAGGGCCCTGGAGTCTGCAACAGCACGGCTCTCCATGTCTTTGGTGTGCTCTAGTTCCTGAAAGAGAGAATGTCAACAGGTCACGCTTCCTCCGATCTCTCCAAGTCACACATACGAAGTCTAAAGATTAGCACCTGGATAGGCTCTTTACGGTTTTGAAGGAAACTTTGGGAGAAAAACTATTTCCAATTAAGAAAGCAAAAACAAGACAAAAAAGAAAAAAAAAAGAAAAACAACAATAAAGAAACACAAACGACGATAACAACAATAAATTAAACACAGAAGTAATACTGGGCCTAATTTGGCCAAAGCTCAAAGGTGCTGTTTCCTTGCCAAGGTGACCGACTGTCTTAGTATAATTATTACTTTGTAATTCCCTGGATGAAGAATCTCAATTCCTGGGTAGCCCGGTTGAGAAAATGAAAAGTACATCTTGCACTGACACGGAGCTCTGAGCATCCACGGAGGTCTCGCCAGCCAGCCTTGCTGACAGACTCCTAAGCCATTTAACTGCAAGGCAGCCAGAGCACTTCCTTCTCATCCCAGAGTCCCTCTCACAGTAACCATGGCAGAGTTCCTTTGAGCCACAGGGCAATGATATTCCTGCAGGTGACAGTTCCTGTGCGCATGGCGTGCACACAAATGAGTGCTAACTTGCCAGTCTGTCCGAGAAGACAGTGTCTGAGGCGACTGGTGGTCTGTTTCACTGCAAGGACAGCTGACACCATAGATCAAGTCTATGGTGCAATTGTAGTGGAGGAATAGGGCATCAGGGCACGGAAATGGCTTACTGGGCCAGCAGTAAACAACAGGACTGCGAGGCGGGTGATATACTGGATGTGTGTCAGGTGCTATGGCATCTGCTTAGCATGTTCCTCCCTAACCTCTGTCTGGGAATTAGAAACCCTTTTACAGGTAAGCACCTGAGGCCCAGAAAGAATTCTAAGTGGCCAGTCACAAGCTAGGGGGCATGAAGGTGTACAAGAGACCATACGTCTGTGTATGGTCTCTGCCACTTAGGCTACAGCAGAGCTAAAAAACAAAAAAAAAAACCTTTTATCTTAAATCAGTATATTTATACATCAGATTGCTTAAAAAACATTCGCACATAAGATAGCTTGAAGTTTTGATTTTTTTTTTAAGTGAATCTGGAGACAATGATTTCTTGGCAACCCATTACATTAAGAACAAGAAATTTATGAGCACAACCCATTAAGAAGTAATTAGGCAATTCTGTTAAGTCGATTAGGAAGTGGCAATTATTGGCACTAAAATAATAACACGGGGATTAATTGATTTATTTCAGAATGAACCAAACCATTTTTTTCCCTCTTGTTGTTGAGACAGCCCAGTCTAGCCTTGAACTCCTGTGCCTTCTGTCTAGTGCTGATATTACAGGCACGTAGCCTCACATCCAACTTTTTTTCTTTGAGTCTTATTAATGGAGCTCTGGCTATCCTGGAACTTATTATGTAGACCAGGCTAGCCTCAGACCACAGAAATCTGTTTGTCTCTGCTTCCCAAGTGCAGGGATTAATGGCATTAAATTTCTAATCTCAGACTGTCATGAAACCTGAGTTGTTTGTGGCAATGTAAGGACACCAGGTCACCATGGACTCCCACTTCGGACACACTTGGGGAAAAAACCTTTGATTGTGCGAGATATCTCTCTTCTAAGTTATCTCACACACAAGGATTTTGACATCCTATCAAGCGGCATGATTTCTTCACCGGTATATCCAGCCACCTGCTGAATGACAGAGCTTGCGGGTCACACCCAGAGTCTCTGTTCCTACTGTAGAGGAAAAACAAAAACAAAAAAACACCCAGTACCCATTCGAGAATGCCTCTGCCACGGATATTCCACGTGTGGTTCAGATGTGAAGTCCATTGTCCACACTAAGTTCCCCTATGTGACAGTGAACATTTAGTGTGAACGTCAAGGCCACCGCCATCTCTATTAACTTATTGTCATACATGTAAAGATTAGTCACCTGCCGCTCAGTTGCTGGCGTCTCTAAGATTTCCATCAGTGTGCTCCCTGGCTGGTTCCGGACCACATCAATGATCAGCTTTTTGGTCCTTACAAAGGGGAAAAAAAAGAGAGACAGATGTTCAGACAGCAGTTTTTTTTTTTTTTTTTTTTTTTTTTTTTTGGAGCTGGGACTGAACCCAGGGCCTTGTGCTTGCTAGGCAAGTGCTCTACCACTGAGCTAAATCCCCATCCCCCCAGACAGCAGTTTGATGCACAAAATCTGCTTCTCCTAGGGATACATTAAGCAGTTTCAATGATTTCCTAAAGTGACGTGTTCTTGCTTAAACCGCCTAAGAGACTGCAAATGCCCGATAAGCAGAGTCTGGGTTTTATATGCTAATCCAGTAAGATTAGTCTCTCAGTACTGCACACTGATACGGCGTAAGATTCCTTATGGAAATAATTTTCTTTCCTTTGAGACAGATTAGGTTTTGAAGGGCAGCAGGGACCAGTGCTGCAGAGACGTCCTGCTGCTGTAAAGGACAAAGGAAGGCCTGCCTGCCTGACTTCTGAGCCTGTGGCTACGTCATAACTAAATTGCTTCGTTTGCTCCATCGAGAAAAGTAGAAGCTGGGTGAAGGCCCGTGGAAGCAGAAGTCCCCTGTGAGCCTTGGAAGCTTTGGGCTTTTGGTGAGCCCAGCAAAAGGACGGGAGTTCAAGGACACGGGAGATTGACTGACGGGTGTGTGTGTGTGTGTGTGTGTGTGTGTGTGTGTGTGCGTGTGTGCGAGTGTGCGCTCACACACTGCATGGAGCCAAGAACAGGAGAACTGTTCCAGACAAGTTCAGGGCTAGCAAACCACCCTGAAAGTGCTGAACCATTCATTCTTCCATAGGGGCTCTTTAGCAATTGGCTGTCCCTTTTAATTAGGGATTGGGTTATGTAATTACTTCGAAGGTGGGGGCTGGGGATGTATCTCTGTAGAACACGCGTGAGGCCTTAAATTCCATCCCCCATACCAGAGATGCCACACAGCAACAAGATAAAAACCCAAAAGGGCAAACTTCCACCTTTGATCACTGCTACCTACTGTGGGAAGTCTACTATTTGAAAGAGGCTTTCTCTCAAAAGACAGAAGCATCAACACCGGTCAGATCTGTAGCTTTCCCTGCTATCACAGCCCCGTCCCTCTACTGAACTTCAGGGCTGTCCAGAGGATGAAGGCCTTCCTTAACCACAGCAGGAACTGTTCATGCAGCATGAAACTGGAAATGGAAATAAGTCGTATTCTGAAGCACACGGGTGGCTTCTTCTGAATC
>NC_046156.1:200862225-200899725 GCF_011064425.1 Rattus rattus | reverse complement strand
GAGATCTGTCTGATTTCATTTGCATGGCAAAACCGTACCATCTGCCTTCCAGTTATCTGGGTAATTGACTCAGAGGAAGTCAGGGAGGATGCTTCTTCCTCCTTTCTCCCCCTGGTCTGTCCTGAGCTGTCAGAAAGTTCAGCACAACTTGGCCCCTCGATGGCACAGGGCTGCCCCATGCCTTGTGAGGGCAGGGACATGGCCCTATCTTACAGCTGAGCCTGTGTCCTGGGGCTGCACTGTGTTTGCCACTGCCAGCCTCAAGCCCTGGAAGGCAGAGTTGATGCTGGCCTCACAACTGCTGGGCCCGGGCCCAGCCCCAAGCCACCCTCGTGGTTCTCAGGTGAATGAATCATGATTTGACAACAAAAGAAACAGGCATCACCAAAGCAATACAGATCCTGACACGGCATACCTAAGATGCTTGTGGCAGTCACCTGAGTGGTTGAGTAGCTGGTGAAAATCAAGTGACAGACAGAATGCTGTCATTCGCTGGGCTTTTGTCTCAAGTGCAAACATCAGCAGCAGTGAAGACGCAGAACTCAGAACGCATGTGTGTGATGTCATACTAGTGTGCGGTGGGTTTGGCCTAATGTTGCTTGTCTTCTTCGTCAATTTGGGTCCCCAAATTGTTTGCACAAGAGTCCCGGGTTCCCATGTAAGACACTGAGGGACCCTACCCCAGTTGGTTCTGATTGGTAAATAAAGTTGCCAGCAGCTAAGGGTTGGGCAGGGCAGACAGAGGTGGGACTTAGAGCATTCCTGGGCTAGGGATGGAGGGAGAAGGAGAATGAGATTTGCCAGGCCAGGAGAAGGAGAAGCAGAGGAGAGAGACCATGCCTGGGGACAGTGCAGGACAGAGAAAACACAACCATCACGTGAGAAGCTTGGAGAGAGCAGCCCAAAGGGGCTGCTCGATTGGGTCCACAGCAGCAAGACAGAATATAGGATTTAGTTAGTAACTTGGGATTATTGGTGGAAGGTAGACCACTGGGCTGTTTTAGATAAAAACAAAACACAAAGGCTGTACATGTGTCTTTCATTCCGGAACGCAGAACATTGGGGCAGGTAGTGTGCAATGTGCCACCGGGATATATTTAAATGATTTAATACTGCATTAACGCATGCCTATTCCTGTGTGCACCCTTCCTGTCCTTTGGTCTCCACATCATCCC
This sequence comes from Rattus rattus, assembly GCF_011064425.1. Lineage (NCBI taxonomy): Eukaryota > Metazoa > Chordata > Mammalia > Rodentia > Muridae > Rattus > Rattus rattus. The sequence continues at coordinate 200,898,550 of NC_046156.1, read as the reverse complement.
AGCATATGATGCTCTGTGTGCCCACACACATTTCTTTGGTTTACGTAAGGTCTCGAGTACTGTGCTGTTCAGTGAGCTTTCGGTGGGTGCCACGTTCATTTATAGTGCTTGGCGGGTGGGGAAATCTCTCTTTCCTACCCTTCTTGTCAGAGAAACACAGTATTTGTCTTTAAATGTGAAGGCTGAGAGAGCGAGAGGAGTAAGATCCTATTGCCGAAGGAACCACCTAGAACAGGGTATGGACCCACAAGCTCCATTCCTCCTGGATTCACAGTGCTGGAAGGGGCCATGCACACTACCACAAGGGAGAAGTAGTCATGCATGCTATTCTGCTGGGAACCCTGTGAGCTCTGATAGTGTCTGGTCCGGCAAGATATGCTCAGTGGTGAAATGATGATGCGAACATTGTGAGAGTAGCCAACGGTCCACTCCACAAGATGGAGCCTGAATTTGGTAACATTATTGGACCAAGAACCTATGGCTAGACAGGTCCTAGGTCCTGGGTAAGAGCCTACTACAGTTATTCTGCTAAATGGACACAGTTATGGGACCAGCCTTTAGTAACCTATCATTATACCTGTATACTGAAGCACCTCTCAACACTTATCAGAGAAGCTTCTGTTAATAGATGATGCTCGACACAGAGACCCACAGCTGACTGAGGTATAGAGAATGAGAGGTGACAGAAGGCTCAGCACTAAATGAAACACATGGCACTACCACCAAAGGCTCAGTGTGGTGGTTTGAGGAGGTTTGGTACCTATGTGTATGAATGAACGGCCATAGAAAGTGGCACTATTAGTAGGTGTGGCCTTAGTAAAGAAAGGGTGTACTATGGGAGCGAACTTTGTGGTCTCTTACATGCTTGGCTATGCCCAGTGTGTCTCACAATCTCTCCTTTGCTGCCTGTGGACCAAGATGGAGAAAACTCAGTTCTGTCTCCAGTACCATGTCGGCCCGCACGCTGCCACACTTCTTACCATCTAAACCTCTGAAACTGCATGCAGTCCCAATTAAATGCTGTCTTTCCCAAGAGTTGCCGTGTTCACGGTGCCTCTTCACAGCCATGAAACCTGAATTAAGGCCGTCAGTGATCATTGTGAATAAGGAGATAGGGCGTAAGAACCAGATGCAGTGGACGGTTACAAGGACACAGGACCTTCTGGAAGGACAGGCGCGCACAAAGGCACAGTGGTGGTCACAGTATGCACAAAGACCTGTGAGAGCCTGAGGCAGACAAATTTCCATTGTGATGTAGGTGGTCATGAAGTTCCGCCCCTAGCTGGGGAGTTGTGAGCCATTGTTAGTGGCTAGGAGAGGAAGGGTCAGTTTTTTTCTGAGAGTGTAGCCCCTGAGATGTCAATCATGCTCCCGGGGAAGACCACGTATTCCAGAATATTTGGTCAACACACAATGGCCTTGGTGGGAGGGGAGTGGAGGAGGACACACAGTTGGGTAGGAGGAGAAGACGGGGATAGACCTGAGAAGAGAGGGTGAAAGTTTGAATATAATCAAGTCATGTGGGAAATTCTCAAATGGTTAATAAAATGTATATTAGAGAAGCAGGGCATAACTAGTCAATGTTGCAAGCAAGCGCAGGATCAGTTTAATAAGAACCTCGAATAAATTCAGCCGGTCACGTACATCCCTTTTAACTAAACACCAACTTGGGCTAGCGGTGTTTCCCTTGTTGATCTGTCAACCACTTGGAAGGAAACACAGGCTCGAGTGAGTCACGGAATCTAATTATGACACGTAAACCCGAGAGCCAAGGCTGACTTTATAGGCTATTCTCATATTTAGTTCCCTCCTAAATGATCATCCGCTGGTTTGATGGATACATGCAGTGTACTTCAATATGCACATACTCCTAAGTGACTTATGACCCACTTCTAAGTAATTCAGCCCCGCTTGAGCCTGTGCGGTTCAGCTCACGCTGCTGCAGACACTACCTTAGCCCCAGACTCACTTTATCATGAGGCTCCTGCCATCGATAGCCTCGCCATCCTTGACATCATACTTGCTTGTCAAGGAAAGGGAGATCTCAGTCTTTGAGAGCTGATTTAGTGTGTTTTCCTTGTTAGGGTCATTGGGGTCAACGGCTCCTTCCCCTGCAAGGAAAAAGAACAAAACGGTGTTATTTTTTCCAGCTCGTTCCATGGTGACTGCCTCACATAGCGAGATAAGGGTTCTAAGGAAAAGAGCAGACTTAGGAATTACACGGAAGATTTACAGGCTCATAAAGTCTGCATATCCTAGGCCATCTGGACTGGGTTTTGAAGCATTTGATAAAAACTTAAAATAACGCAGGACATAAATATTCACAAAAGAACACATTTAAAAAAGGGAATCGTAAATAAAAGAACCCTTTGGAAAATACAGGATTTCGCTATATTCACATTTCATGTTTTCTTTGTGAAACAGATTTAAGTCTTTTTCATTGCCCCTACAACAGGAACAGATCATTTTGTAACCTGAGATGCAAGGAATTACAGAATTTTAGGGAGGAGAGTTCTGGAGGATGGAACCCAGGGCCCTTGCACACGTTAAACGGGTGCTTTCCCACAGAGCAACACCCTGTCTGGCCCTGAGTTCTTCTGGTGCCAGCAGAGGTGAAGGAGGAGGAGTGTCAGTTGCAGATAGTCTCTTGCATAGGGAAGAGGAGCCCCTGTCTACTTCCCCCTCAGTATTGGGACCCTGTCTGGCTTGAACCTGTGCAGGTCCTGAGTGTGCTGCCATGGTCTCTGAGTTCATCTCATCTCATCTCTGGCTCCTAAAACCCTGAGCCTTGAGAGGAGGGTGTGATGCAGTCCTTCAAAGTCCCTCACTCTCTGCACAAGGAAATCAGTTCTCTTCAGTGGAGTCTCATTCATTAGGCGTATTAACCACACTTGAGGGGTGGTTGGCTGACACAAAATGAACTCGAGTAAGTTTTTAGACTTTTATCTCATATTGTTTTACTTGGGCTTTCTTTCTTTCCTTTCTTCCTTCCTCTTTCTTTCTTTCTTTCTTTCTTTCTTTCTTTCTTTCTTTCTTTCTTTCTTTCTTTCTTTCTTCCTTCCTTTCTTTCTTCCTTATTTGGTCTTACTGGTCTCTTGTTTACCTTGATTTCTGGTTGTGAGTGTATGTGTGTGTGTGGTTGTGAGTGTATGTGTGTGTGTTGTGGGAGGGTTGTGTGTTTCTTTCTTTCGTTATAGAAAAATAAGGCTGGAGAGATGGCTCAGTGGTTAAGAGCACTGACTGCTCTTCCAGAGGTCCTGAGTTCAATTCCCAGCAACCACATGGTGGCTCACAACCATCTGTAATGAGATCTGATGCCCCCTTCTGGTGTGTCTGAAGGCAGTGACAGTGTATTCATATACATTAAATAAATCATACTAAAAAAAAAGGGCTGGAGAGATGAACAAGAGTTTAACTGGCTCTCCCAGAGGTCCTGAGTTCAAATCCCAGCAACCACATGGTGGCTCACAACCATCTATGATGAGGTCTGATGCCCTCTTCTGGTGTGTCTGAAGACAGTACAGGTACTCATATATAGTAAATAAATAAGTCTTTAAAAAAAAAAAAAAAAAAAAAAAAAAAAAAAAAAAAAAGAAAGAAAAAGAACAAAGTTTGGTGGGTAGGGAGGTGAAGAGGATATAGGATCAACGTGGGAGGGGAAACATGATGGAAATAAATTGTATGAAAGGGTTTTTTTTTTTTTCCCCAAAAGAAAAGAGAGAATGGCAGTTGCTATCCCCGAAATAAAGAAGCAAAGGCTAGAACAAGTTCTCACCAAGAAAGGACTCCACTGTGGGCACCTCCCCCAGCGACTCCAGCAGTTCATTCAGCAGGTCACCCTCTTCAGTGGCAATGGCGTCCTGATGTTCCAGTAGGAGCTAGACACAGACCGCAACAAACACACAAGGCAGAAGTCAGTCCCCACCATCACCCCAGACTCCCAGACTCCCAGCTCTCCGGTCTCAATATTTCACCCAATAGTGCTCACCTTTATCTATCTATCTATCTATCTATCTATCTATCTATCTATCTATCTATCTATCTATCTATCTATCTATCATCTATCTATTATCTATCTATCTATTATCTATCTATCTATCTATCTATCATCTATCTATCTATCTATCTATCTATCTATCTATCTATCTATCATCTATCTATCTATCATCTATCTATCTATCTATCTATCTATCTATCTATCTATCTATCTATCTATCTCCAGCCTCCAAGCTGACTGGGTAGCTAGGATGACTATTGGTTGCTTCCCTCCACTGTAGGAGCTAGAGGTCAGAGAGTGTGCTATGAGATTGTGTCTCTTTGCAATGTCAGAGGCTATACCCATGAAGTATCACCAACAGGATGGTGCCAACGTGAGCTGAGCATGGACACCAGTAAACATGCCAAAGTGGATGGGGAAAAGCCATGAAGCCCCAACCTACACCAAGAACCACGGGCAACTACAGAACCTTTCGAATAGTCTTGCTCAGGGAAGTACACTGGTGTGTTGTCCAATACCCAAGGCTAGCCCCCAAATCATACAAATAACATTACTCAGACTGAGTGGGTTATATTTAGGACTATATATGTATGTATGTTATATGCGTTCAGTAACAAAGGAAAAAAAAGAGGCCATGAATTTGAAAAAGAGCAAGGAGGAATATTTGAGGTTTGGAGGGAAGAAAGGGAGAAAGGTAATTTTATTATAAGCCTGAAAATTCAGTTTATTTTTATTTTAATTGTGTGTATCTATGCGTGGGTTTGTTGTACATGTGAGTGTAGTGCTTACAGAAGCCAGAGGGAAGTATGTGACTTGGAACTGGAGCTACAGGCAGTGGTGAGCTGCTAGATGTGGGTGCTGGGAACTGACCTTGGGTCCTCTGCTAGAGCGAGTGCATTTTCCCAGCCCTGAGCCTTCTCTCCAGCTCTGCTTAGATATTAAAAACAGTTCTGACGGTTATCAAAATTGCCGATACAGACACAGCTTCAGGGGAAAATGCCAGTGGCACATTAAGAAACTGTAGCAAGGGTTGAAGACGTGTAGCTTGCTTGAGTGCTGGCCCAGAGGGCATGGGGTTGATCCTAAGCACTGCATTAACCGGGCGTAGTGGTGCAGGCCTGGGTGCAATCCCAGCACTAGGGATGTAGAAGCAAGAGGACCAGAAGTTCAAGGTCACTGGGAGACTTAAGGGCAGCCTAGGCAACAGGAAACTGGGCAATAAGAAAGAATGGAAGGAAGAGAAGAAGGGAGGGGCTAGAGAGAGATGGCTCTACTCTAATACCCGCATGGCAGCTCATGACTGTCTCTAATCCAACACCCTCACACAGACATACATGCAAAACACATTTAATAAATTAAAAAAAAATCTTTAAAAAGAAAGAAAAATAACCCACAGTGGGAAAGAAGTACACAAAATTCTTTTCAGCACAGTCTTGTGTTTCTTGCATAACTGCTATGCTCCCCACAGCCAAAACAGCAAATAGGAACAAGGTTATACCCACCCCATCCCCACCCCTGCCCCTGCCCCTGCCCCTTTGGAGGCCAATCTTTCACAGGCCTGGAATTCAGTAAGTAGGCTAAACTGGCTGACAGAGAGCCTGGGGCTGTGTGGGATTATAAAGTGGTACTATCTTGTCAGGCTTTGTTGTTGTTGAGATTTGCTTATTTTATAGGTAGGAGTGCACTGCCTGAACGTCTCACTTGAATGTCTTGTACCCAAGAAATTCAAAAGGGCATAGAATTGTTTGGTTGGAACCCTGCTCGTTCTCCATATAAGGTAAGACACCCTGTTTGCTCTTCTTTCCCCAACCCTGTCCAAGAGGAGAAAACTCTAGGCTAAAACATCATCTCTCCCAGTCTCTGAGTTTCCTGCAACCCACCCACAAATGCCTGCCCAGGGGTTCAGCATTTTTTATCTTCTGTAGGAACAATCCCAGCTCCTAGCTCACACGTCATTGTTGGGGTCCAGGAATCACCCCATCAACAACAACAGCAGCAACAACAACCACACACACACACACACACACACACACACACACACACACACACACACACACACACACACACACACATGCTCCCTGGGACTGATTGATGCAGGGATGCAGGTCGGACTCTGGAGCTGAGACTTCAACCCCGACTGTTTCCCAAGGGCAGCTGATAAAGGCAAAACCCGCAAAAGCTCAGAGCGACCATAAAAGCTCACACACAGGGTTGGTTTGGGTCCAAACTTATTGGAGCTCTCACTACACAAAACAGCTCTAACCAACCTTCAATGTGATTGGCTTTGAAGGAAGGCTGCTAGGGGCTGGGAAATTTCCAGTGCTACCAAAGCATAGAACTTAACAGGATTATGTGATGGTTAACTCGGGCACAAGAAATGTAAGATGCCTGGCTATAGGCATAAACCAAAATGGCTACAGTAACATCAGAAAGGCAGTGGTTAGGTCCTAAGGGTCATTACCTGAAGTCCAGGACCCATAAAACTCCATGCTTTAGCCAGACTTGTGACTGCATTGACCTCATCTGTGAGATTGGTGAGCTTGTCCAAGAGCTGCCTCTCAGTAAACCTGACTTTATACCCTTGATTTGGCTTGAATTGGCTCCTGTGGTTGGCAGAGAGACCTACCATCTTGGTGCTGAGAACTTGGGAGGAGTTGAGCCTCGAGCCTGGTAGGCCAGGCTCCAGCCACGTGGGGGTCATTTCTCTAGCTCTCTCCAGCTGCTGAGATTGACTTTTGACTTGGAGTACCTAGGCCACTTTAGTCACTGGCACCCCATCTACCCCTCCCCCTCCCACATCTCCAAGTGCTTGGTCTACTGGCCAGCTTTCTTCCCTATACTGCTCCTCTTCCTTCCCACCTACTGGCCAGCCTTCTCCCTTGACCAAGGACAATCAACTTTCTCTACCTTACCGTACTTCCTTCTCCTCCTTCCTCATTTCTGTTGCTCCTTCTTTTTTACCACCACAGGATCCACCTAAGGGTCAAATCACTTCCTGGTTCCTATTCACACACTGGCCTACTTCCCCTGTACCCTCTCCCACCTAGCCTTTCACATTCCCAGGCTCTCTTCTGCCCTCTTTGGGAGGTGGCCAGAGTTGGTTGAGTTCACATTTCTTTCTCCCTCCAAGGCCTCTCCCAGATTGAAAGGCAGCTAGGCTTTCTCTGTGAACCCATCAGCCCATGTTCTTAAAGAGTTCCTTCCGATACTTCTGCTAGGCCTATGACCTAACTTGGCATGACTTTTATGTCATCCAGCCCTCTACCATCACTCCTGAGGAACATGGATAGGTTCAGGTGGCAAACAGTATGCAGAGCAGACCCATGTAGTAGATGATAGGGTCCCTGTGGGTGACACGGCAGCGGTGCCAGCTATAGAACCTAATTCGAATCACCAGCCAGGTCAAAATGACCACCGAAGGAGAGACCTTTGTCTCCTCTGGGGAATGGAAATGGTTTCTTATATATTTGGTTGTGAGCCTAGCCTTTAACGGCTGAGCCATCTCTCCAGCCTGGAAATGGTTTCTAATAAAGTTAACTTTGACAAGCTCTGCTAAATTACACAGAAGGCTAATGGAAATCAGACTGCTTCCTAAATAGATTACAAGAAACTGTGATCCAATACTCATGCTGTGATGGTTTGTATATGCTTAGCCCAGGGAGTGTCACTATTAGGAGGTGTGGTCTTGTTGGAGTAGGTGTGTCCTTGTGGGTGTGGGCTTGGATACCTCATCCTAGCTGCCTGGAAGCCAGTCTTCCACTAGCTTCCTTTAGATGAAGATGTAGAACGCTCAGCTCCTCCCTGCACCATGCCTACCTGGATGCGGCCATGTTCCTGCCTTGATGATAATGGACTGAATCTCTGAACCTGTAAGCCAGCCCCAGTTAAATGTTGTCCTGTATAAGAGTTGCCTTGGTCACGGTGTCTGTTCATAGCAGTCAAACCCTAACTAAGACACTCAGCTTGACCCCCTTGACCCAGCCTCCCCAGCTAGAGCCACAGTCCCGACTTCTCATTTTATTACCAATCATCTTCAGATATTTGGAGGAAAAAAAAATCCCTAAAAAAGGCTGAGGATGGTCCCCAGATCCCAGTACAGGGATTGGTAAAGAAGGCTCTTAAAGTCTTTAAGGGCAGAGAGGAGGCAGCCAAGTCTTCCTGACAGGCTCGCCTACAGCAAAAGGCTGTACTCCAAGTCCACACCTTGGCAGCTGCCCTGAGGCCAACAGCAACCCAGCAGAAGGAACAGGAGAGACCCACCAAACTCCACCCCACCAGGGTCCAGCCAAGGTCAACTCTGCCAACAGGGGCCTGTTTCAAATACGGCAAGCAAGGAAGGACACTGGTCCAGCAACTGCCCTGTCACCACCCACCCGGCCATGCCTGTTCTGCTGGCGACCTGGCCTGGAAGTCAGAGTGCTCCAGTGTGGGTGTGTCCTCTGTGCCACACCATGGGGGCCCAGCTCCATCAGCACAGGGACCTCAAACTCTTTCTGTCTTCAAGCTCCTTGGTTTGCTGAAGGACTGACAGCACTCAGATGTAGGGACTCCCTCACCCTGCAGAGGTCAGGGTAAGTCCATCACCTTCCTGGTGGATGCAGGGCTACCTTCCTGACTTGGCTGCCCACTCGAGTCCCACGGTTCCATTACCAATTTCTGTTATGGGGGTGGAGGGACCCCCCTCCATCCCACCCAAGACTATGCCACTTCCCTGGACACTTGCAGGACAGTTTTTCTCACATTCTCTTCTGGTCATGTCTGTCTGCCCAATGCCTTGCTTGACAGATATCCTCAGCGGCGTGGGGACACCAAGAGAGCTCTAATCCTCATAACCTCTCCTGACTCTCACAGATCCCGTACCTCAGACTACCCTGTCCCTACCCTACTGGATCCTGTCAATCCCCAAGTATGGGATATCCCCACCGTGGTAATTACTATCCACCACCAGCCAGTCCTCATTCGCCTTCAGGACCCCCTCCTTCCTTCTCTTCCAACCACAATTTCCTATTTCTGAGACCCACCAATGGTCTCACTGACACCCGCCGCGTCCCATCTTAGGGATGAATAATTCCTATTGACTTGCTTTGCAACACCCCATTTTCCCTGTGCGTAAGATCTCTGGTTGTTGTTGTAAAAATATAAAAAAATAAAAAATTCTAAATCCCGCTTTAGGTCCGGCACAGCAGTGCCCCCAAGATATCTGCTGGATATCTTAAAACTCAGTCAGCAAAGCCTCTCACCCACTCTGCTCCATCCCATATCACACTGCCGAAGGCCTCTCTCTGAGCCTGGCAGCAATCTCTCTACCCATCTAGTTCCCAAGGCAGGCTTCCATGCCAGAAACACACATCCCAACTCCGTGGCGGCCCAGACCAGCCACCCCACACTCCATTACACTTAAATCTACACATGAAAGAACACACGACACAATAACCTTTGACCCAATTGATAAACTATAATTGCCCACCTAAACATACAAAGCCCAGTACACATCCATCCCTTAAAAACATTCATAACAACCTGTAAAGGTACAGTGCAGAATCTTAACGTCACCTGCCATATTGCCCTGTCATGGCTTCTCCCTCTCCCTCCCTGTACCTGCCTCACCTGTGACATCATCCCACATCTGGTGCTTCCTGATTAGTTCAGGACCTCTGCCTCATTAACGAGGCAGGCATCCCAATCTACTCTGTGGTTAAGACTCTATACCCTCCTCTCTAACATTCTTCCTACAACTTTCTGCTTTACTGTCCTGGACCTAAAGGATGCTTTCTTCACTGCCCCCTACATGCTGACTCTCCCTTGCCTTCATTGGGGAGGACCTTGTTATATAGGCAGAGAGACAGCTTGCATGGCCAGTTCTTCCTCAGCGCTTTCAGGATAGCCCACATTTCTTTGGCCAGGCTGTGGTCCAGGACTTCTCCTTTGACCTTAATCCTGGTACACTTCAGCACATAGATGACCTCCTACTTTGCAACCCCTCCGTGTCTCTGTCCCAGAAAGCCACCTCCTTGTTTCTAAAGTATATTGGCTCCCTAGGATATGGTGTTTCCCCATCTGAAGCTCAACTATGCTCGTCCACTGTAATGCACTTGGGCATTCAACTTAGCCAAGGCTCTAAGACACTCACCACTGAACTGAGTGTGGCTTCTGAGACACCTACAGCCCCCATTTTTAAGCCTGATGGGATTCTTTAGACATTTGAACCCCAATTTTGCTATTACGACTAAGCCAAGGAGACCTCTCACCCACTGAGCTATGTAGTTCACCATTTTCCTACTCCGGGAATCCCTGCTCACCCCCTGCATAAGCTAAGAAATCCCACTTGCTCTTCTTCCCCAAAACCTACCCTCAAGAACTGGACTAACACATCATCTCTCCACGTCTCTTAGTTTGCCACTACCACCCCTGAGTGCCCACCCAGGGGCTCAGCTTTTTCACATTGTATGGGTGTAAAAGCTCCTAGCTCACAGGTCATCACCCTGAGCACAAGACCTATAAATGCCCTTGCTTTAGCCCGGGTTCATGACTTCACTGACCTCCATCTATAAGATTGATGAACCTGCCTGAGAGCTGCCTTGCAATCAATCTGCCTTTATACTCGTGGTTTGGCTTGAGTTGGCTCATTTGGTTGGCAGAGAGACCTATCAGGATTACCCTGGAACTGGAGTTACAAATAGTTAGAACCCACCACATGAGTACAGGAAACCAGACTCCTGTCCTCTGCACGAGCAACACGGGCTCTTAATCTTAACCTCTAAACCACTTCTCCAGTAATCCATACCTCCCTTTAAAACCTAACCAAAACACGGGTTCTTAGAACTGAACTTGGGTGCCACTGAACTATTTCCCGGCACTCCCCACCCCTTAGAAAAGTTGGTCAGGAAACAGAGTGACAAGGTCTGGGTGTCCTTCATGGCCTCATAGGAAGTTCTGTTGCTACTGAGGATTCAGTAGGAGCTCTGGAGGCTGAAAACAGGAAAGGCAATAAGCGCATCTGTTTCTCTTTGCATTTCTAAGTTGAAACAATGTTTCTAGGTGGCTGGCAGCCCTGGGGTCAGGAGACAAAGGTACTCATCTCAGGCCCTGAAACTGTGAATCACAACCATAAAGCCAGTCCTTATTCTTTCCTGAGATACTCATATAACATCAGATCCACTCATTTAAACCACAGTCTCTCTTAAGCCTGTTCACAGATGTGCAGCCATTACAGATGTCAAGAGCTTTCTGCCTTTCTAAAGCTAAATAGTCGTTCTTTTGATGTGTGTGTGTGTGTGTGTGTGTGTGTGTGTGTGTGTGTGTGTGTGTTGGTTTTGAAAACATGAGTTTCACTGTCCCTCAGTGGCTGGCTCGGAACACATCATCCTCTGTCCTCCGTCTTCCCAGCACAGGGCTTATTAGTGTGTGACCACACAACTGGCTTGTGATACATTTCATTCATTCACCTACTGTTGGATACTTGTCTAGTGTGGCTGCCATTGTGTGCCGACAGACTTCTTCAACCCTGCCTTCAAGTCTTCCGGTGCACGTCTGGAAGTAGAGCTGTGGGTCACATGCTGCTTGTAGATTTTATTTCCAAGGAACTCCCCTATGTTCCATAGCAGCTGCACCGTTTTATATTCCATCAATACTGTATGCAAGGGTTCTACTCTCCTCCTATCCCTGCCTACACTCATTCTTTTTTTTTTTTTTTTTTTTTTTTTTGGCAGCCATGCAATGGGTCTGAGATGGGATCTCATTTTGGCTTTGCTGTAGCTTTTTCCCGTCATGAGCACTGTTGAATTTTTCATGTACTTATGGACCACTGGTAGATGAATGGTGTACCCCAGTCTTTGGATCGTTTCTCCATCGGCTCTTCTGACTGCTGTTGAGTTGCAGGAATTCTTCATATGTTGCACATATTAACTTTCTACCAGACACATCCCTCACAAATGCGTCCTCCTATTCCATGGGCTGCCTTTCTTGCTGTGTTGTTTGTTGCCTGGCTCTCATATTAAAACTGGATCATTTGAGCCGGGCATGGTGGTGTATGTCTTTAGCCTCAGAACTTGGGAAGATTTATGTGAGTTTGAGGCTAGCCTGGTCTACAGACTGAGTTCTAGGACAGCCAGGGCTACACAAAGAAAACCTGCCTTGAAAAACCTCAAACAAACAAACAAACAAACAAAACCACACAAAACCCAAATGGAGTCAGAGGACTGTGCATTCTAGATGCAAAATACACAGCAGAACTTAGAATACATAGAACAGTTACTCTGTTCTTACTCCCTTAGTTGCAAAGTTAACTTTTTGATGGCACTAGTCACAGTAACTGTCAACTTTGGGGACATGCATTTCTTTCTGTTGACTTCTGTGTATTTTGCGTCCTATCTATAAAATCACAGCTTACTCCAGGGCCATGAAAATTTACCCTTATATCTTATTCCAAGAATTTTATACCTTTGACTTTTACATTTAACTCTGTGATTCATTTTGAGAGAGCTCCTTTGTGGATAGGGTTTGAGGAAGGGATCCAGTTTCATTCCTTAGCCATGTGGATTCGAAGTTATCCCAGCACCATGAAAAACATATTTTTTCAATTTAAATAGGTTTAGCCCCTAATTAAATGCATTAAGAGTAAATTTGAGGGCTTATTTCTGGACCATAAATCTTAATTGTCCATTCTATTGTCAATTTAATTCAATCTCTTAATCTGTAAAATTAATGAAAGGCTGTTTCCTTATTTATTTTTGAGACAGTATTTCTCTACATAGCCTTGGCTGGCTTAGAAGTACTATGTAGACCAGGCTGGACTTGAACTCACAGCAAACCACCAGCTTCTGCCTCCTGAGTGCTAGGATTAAAAGTGGCTCAGCCTGAGGGTTGTTTAGTGTTGAATTTTCTTAACAGTTCCTCGAAACTTGCCAATTGTGTGGGCAATGGTTTCTCTCTCTCTCTCTCTCTCTCTCTCTCTCTCTCTCTCTCTCTCTCTCTCCCTCCCCCTCTCTCTCTTTCTCTCTCTCCTTCCTCCTCTATAAATAGTAATTTGCTTATAGTATGTGATAGCCTTGCTGTGTAACCCAGCGTCAAACCCACAGCAATTCTCTTGCCTCAGCCTTCCTAGCAGTGGGATTAGAGGCGTCTGTCACCGCACCAGGAGCTGACTGGAGTTTTAACTGAAGAGTAGCCTCAGATGTAGAGATTTAGGAAAGGGAAGGAACGCATCCAATCTGTCTGTGTTCACTGAATTTATTTTCTTAAAGAAAGGGTCCCGTGTGGTGCCGGCTGGTCTTGAACTCAGTACGCAGTCTAACCTACTTCTGATCCTCCCGCCTCACTTCCCCTGAGCACCGAGGTTACATACATGTACTGCCACATCCTATTTGTGCAGTGTTGGAGCTCAGAGAGCACTAGGTGAGCAACGGATGGGGCTGGGTGCCTAACGCCATCACATCTATTTTCTCCCAAAGCTTCTGTTTATGGCCAGGAATGCTAGTTTCTCATGATAGACATACTTACGTTTAAAGTAAAAGACTATGGATTGCTTTTTTAAAGTGACTAGTTTCAAGGAAGGACACAGACAGAGAGATGGTGTAAAGACTGAAAGGCAGAATCTTGAAGTGTGCCCCCCCCCTTTTGGTGGGGGAGTTAGAGAACAAAATCCACAGGATGGTGAATTTATGTTCTAGTTCTCTTTGGAGACAGGCCAGGCAGTTGGCCGCTGTCTCTAAAACGGAGGATTTATTATAGGTGGCCAGTGTCCACCCTTTATCCTGTTCATTAGAGAATGTAAATCATTTCTTGCAAATGTCTGTCTTAAAGAGCTGATGTTGAAGTTCTGTGCTTCGCAGAGAGCCAGGAGCAAGCACACAGCCATGAGCTTGGCGGGTCAGGCAGCGGCTGTGCTGTGTCTGCCACAAACGCCTCCTCACTCAGACTAACAGACAGACTACAGACAGACTGGGCTGTGGTGACGCATTGTCCTGTTACATCTGCTCCCAATCCAGCACCAAGGCGCTTCGAGTCAGTCACCAACCCTGTCCCCAGGACTTGTTCTGTTTTCAATTCTTGTTAGCATGGGAGCAGACTCTAGCCCAGCAGACTAAATGAACACAGAAACATTTTCTCTCTGCCACCGTGAGAAAGAACCTCGCTCTCTGCACGCCGACATTCCATCCGGCAAGTGTGCAACCAAAATGACCATATCTAGTGGGGATAAATGATGTCTCATCCGAGGGTCAAATATGAAATGTGCATGTTTACTCATTCATTACAAAGTTATTTGTGGAAGCAGTTCGTTGTTGGACACTTTTGAAATTGATCTAGGGGACCTACAGAAAGGAGACTGATAGAACTCAGATCCACTCATTTAATTGGTTCATATTGAAAGCTTGTGATGAACAACAGATAAGTTGTTAGCATTCTGTCTTAAGCTCCACCCCCAGGTTTGCCTAACACGATAAAAGGGGCTGCTTGCCCCTTCCTCTTCCTCCTGCTCTCTCTTGTCCCTTTGTCCCTTCTCTCCCCATTTTCCCCTCCCCCCTTTTTTCTGTATTCTCATGGCTGGCCTCTACTACCTCTCTCTCTTTCTCCCTCTCTCTCTCTCTCTCCTCTCTCTCTCTCTCTCTCTCTCTCTCTCTCTCTCTCTCTCTCTCTCTGCCCTACTACCCTCTTAACTCCCCTCCCCATGCCCTGAATAAACTCTATTCTATACTACACTGTCATGTGGTCATGTGGCTGGTCCCTCAGGGGCATGGGCCCGCTGAGGCACCTCGTTTTCTCAGACCTCCATAGAACATAATCCCCCCTCTCTCTATCCTTTTATTAATACAACATTGGTGCCGAAACCAGGAACATATCCTCTCTTTATCTTTTTATAAACACATCAAGCTCTGTTTCAGCCTTGCAAGACGAAAGTCAAAACTGGGTCCTTCATTCCTCCAAACCCACGTTCGAACTGTGAAAATTGCTTAATAAAGAAGGCTGGACTTCCAGGCAGACAGTTTGCCCCAAGTCAAGGAGGTTTGAAGTATTGGTGTCTGACTTTTGAAGGGTAGGTGCTTGTGATGTGACCTCTAGTGTTGATTACAACCCCAAATCGGATTTATTCTCACTGTAAGATCTAGATTTCCGGAATGTTGGTGTGCACATGAATCTTTGGGATCCTTAGGAGGCAGGTTTGATCTGGGTGGCCTGGGGTACGTTTCTGAACCATCCCAGGACCCTGTTTAGACTAGCAAAGTTTAAAATTGTTCGTGAAAAGGTTACCTTTTCGAAACCTAATTCCCAGCCAAGCCCGGTGGCTCATATCTGTAATCCTACCACGCGGGAGGCTAAGATACAAAGATTATAGTGAGTCTGAGGCTAGCCTGAGCTACGTAGAAACTTCTAGGTCTAGCCTGAGCTATAGAGTATTGTCTTAAACTCTCTACTCCCACACCTCCCAAAAACCCAAGAAAATAAATAATATTTTGACTGAATTAGGTGATGCCGTGGTACAGTATGGAGGTGCATGCGTGTGTGTGTGTGTGTGTGTGTGTGTGTGTGTGCATGGAGGAGGCAGAAACAGGAAGATCTTGAATTTGAATTCAGTTAGAGCTAGCTAGCAAGAGATAGTCTTGCAAAAAAAAAAAAAAAAAAAAAAAAAAAAAAAACCAAAAACCAAAAAAAAAACAACCAAAATTCCACAAACCAGACTTAATTCCAATTGCATCTGAAAGCAAATTAAGCTCCAATTAGCAATCCAACCTCTGGTGCCTGACTTCTCTTTACCATAAAGGATGGAAAAGCCCCCAAGACTTCCCAGTTCCTTCCTGCCGTCAGTCACTGTGGAGTGAGTGCTGGCTGCTGATTGGGATGCTTGCAGGAGAACTCTGACACAGCACAGACTGAAATTCTAAGAAACCTGGTTTTCAAACAAGGGCAGCCCAACCCTGCAGGAGGGGGTTCCTTATCTGCTAACCTCGCCAGTTTTCCACCCCACCCCCTCTCTGAGCCACACTTCACTTCCTGGCCTTTTGACTAAGATTAAGTGATGTATAGCCCCATACCCGAAGAGGAAGAAGAACAGTCTCCCTTCACCAGAAAATAGCTGTAAAAGTAAAAAAGCAGACGCAGGCCAGGCTGGACAGTGCAGCTCTGGTGGGTGGGCACATCCTGGGCTTCTCCTGGGTTTAAACTGTTCCTGTAACATTTGCATCGCAAAGGTTAACTGTCTTGCTTGGGAAGGGTTTTCCTAAGGTCCAAGAGCCAGAGAATTATGGGAGAAGCTTACAGGGCTTAAAAACAGACACAAGAGCACAGGCACTCTCCAGTGAATGGATGTCTGACCCACGGTTGGGGCCAGGACCCCCTTTTGACCTCACTTACTAAATGTGTATTGATGATTTCTTCTATGGAGATATAAATAACTGGTTTGCTGACGGTCACCAAGTCCGTGTATTTGTCCATATTAAACTTCTCTTCCGGTTCATGCACATCACATGCTTCTTGAAAATATTTCCTGGAAAAAGGGGTGTTAAGATGGAGTCAAATTTGTAAGAGTAACCTTATTAAATAAGTTTTGAAATACTGCCTAGAACACCCTCCCCGCTCCGTCCTCCCCCTCCAGCTCCACTTGTTATACCATCTTCAGGGTGGCTCTATCACGGCTTGACCATGTTTCTGGATGCTGGACCTCAAACTGGCCCTCAGACAGGATGAGGGTAAATGTGTGCCTTGGCCCTGTGACCCAGTATGATCAAATCGTGGACGGGATTTCTTAACAGTGTTATCATTTAAAAAATGAAAATGTTAACATGAAGAATTCCCTGGGGTTGGGGAGATGGCCCAATGGGTGAAGCACAAACACCAGAGTGTGTATGTCAGGCACCACACATGGGTGTGGCAGCATGTGCCTGAGCCTGCAGATTCTGGGAGCTCTTTGGTCAGCCAGCCTAGCCAAACTGATGAACTCTAGATCCAGTGAGAGGCCATGTCTCAAACATAAAGTAGAAGGTGAGACAGGAAGACACACAGTGTCAATCTCTTTCTTTACATGCATGTGCATACACATGCACATGACCCACCCAATATACACACATGCTTAACACACTTATACATGTAAGTGACTGTGTGTGTGTGTGTGTGTGTGTATGTTGAAAATTGATCTTAGAACTTTTATACACACACACATACATATATATGTGATATGTGTATATGTAATATGTTTGTGAGCATAATACATGTAGTATATGTGTGGGTGTTTAATGTACGTGTGTAATATGTACATGTGTGCTTTATTCTGTAGGATATACAGGTGAAGGCAGGTGCAAGATAGAACGAGGTCTGTCATTGCATGAGAAGGAAGGATGGGCAGGAGAAAAGTTTTAGGAAGAGAAAGAGACTGGAACGGGAAGGCAGAGGAAGCCACAGGAGAGAACATGGAGGCTGATGTTAAGATTCCACTCTGCGTATTTACAGGTTGTTATGAATGTTCTTAAGGGATGGATGTGTACAGGGCTTTGTATGTTTAGGTGGGCAATTATATCTTATCAATTGGGTCAGAGGTTTTTGTGTTGTGTGTTCTTTCATGTGGCGATTTAAGTTTAAGAGAGTGTGCGGTGGCTGGAGACATTGGGCTGCATGGAGTTGGGATGTGTGTTTCAGGCATGGAAACCTGCCTTGGGAACTGGATGGGTAGAGAGATTGCTGCCAGGCTCAGAGAGAGGCCATCAGCAGTGTGATATGGGATGGAGCAAAGCAGAAGAGACACTTTGCTGACTGAGATTAAGATATCTATCAGATACCTTGGGGCTCTGTGGTGCCGGATCTAGTGTGGGGTAAAAGACAGTTTTTTATAATCTTACAGAAACATTATTCCATACAGTTTCAAGTGTTACTTATGCCTGAAATCTTCTATGACATGGTTTCTAGGGCACCTGAGACCTCTGTACTACAATTGATTTCTCCCTTCCCAGCCCTGGGTTGGGTGGGGCAGCCATTTTTTTTGTGGGGGAGGGGGATCATCATGCTCCTCGGTACAGTAGGTCTTCCAGCTAGGTTTTGCTTATAATTGTTCATGGGGTGCTGAGGAATGAAGAGGATAAATAGCAGATTAAATATGAGTGAAAGAGAAAAAGGATGCATTTAGGAGGCTAATCTTGGGAAACAGGAGACTGACAGGGTTAACAAGAAAAAAGGAGCCAGGTATGCTAAAGAAGTTCTATCTCTTGGGAGACAGAGGCAGGCAGATCTTTATGAGTTCGAGATCAGCCTGATCTACAGAGTGAGTGCCAGGCCAGTCAGGTCTATAGGGAGTCCTTGTCACAGACACATAAAGGAAAGGGAAGGGTTAAGGTCATTGAAGGTTTGTGGGGAACATGAGAAATATTGTTTCTCCTTGGTGGAGAGAACTAAAATTGGCTCTGAAGAAACGGAAACTTCCCACTGTGAGAGGATTTGTGGCAACCTCCTCATAAATGGCACAGACTCGGTACAGCCGTGGGAGTCGGTAGATGGACTGTGAACGCAGAGGCATGGGAAGTCCCCATCCAAGTGAGGACGACAGAGGTCACACTGACGTCGCATAAGTTCTACAATCGGCTGCAGACAAGAGATCGAACAGAAGCCAGGATGGAAGAGTCCATTCAGAGCTTCCAGATGCACAAGGGATGGCCAGCGCGGCTCTTTCTATGTCTTCACGGAGTCAATAGTGACAGGGTTAGGAGAGGGAAACAGAAGCAACAGAGTGAACTCTTATGTGAGCAGTGGAGAAGGGCGTCCAGATGGGGCAGAGTGCAATCACACAGGATCACCTATAAATACAAAAGCTGGGGATCCCCAGCTTCCCAAAGGAATCGCATCATTTCCTACCATTGTTGCAGAGAAAGCAAACTCTTCCCAGTTGGAAAACAATTTGGGGGAAAAGAAAATATAGTTACCATCTTCGGTTCAACAAAACAATCGGTTTTCTTGAGTGTCTTATTTCAAATACTTTGAGTGTGTCCTATATCAGGGAAAGTGTTTTGTCAGGCGCTTAGATCCTAAAGCAGGAAGGACTCGGTGCAGCGGGATGGAGGGGGTGGGGTGGGAACAAGAGGCCTGAGTGGGAACATCCTGTCTTCTCCGTTCCTTCATTCTCCGGTGGCAGTTGCTAGAAGGCACATGGCCTCATGGGGCTCCTGCCTTCATCAGCGGGCTCAGTTCTATGCACAGAACATCATTCTTATCCATCCTCCTGTGTGCTCTTTAAAAGAGGGGACCTCCTCACCTGAATTCCTGATAGGTCTCTGATAAATAATTGTTCATTGATGATAGATGCTCATTCTCTCCCTCAAACAGCTTGTTGGAGGCTGCGTGTTGCAGAACCTTCGCCACGGATCCCAAGTTCCTCCTTTGGTTGGAGTTGATCTGACCTCCGGCTGTCATGTCAATGATGTCAAAGCCATCGGGAGCCACAATGGCTGGGTTCATGTATCGGTAGTATAGGAGGTTTCCAACAATCTGCACAAGGGCAAAGATCATTTCACAGTGAGCTGTGGCTGCTTTTTAACTTCAAGTATACATCCCTTTTTTTTTACATTTACATTTTCTGCAAGAGTGGGTCAGCTTCAGACAAGCATCTTTTTTTAGCTTTTAAATTTTTAACAATTATGTCACTTATCTGTGGGTCTATTCCTTGATGTGTATGTATACACACACGTCATGGTGTAGAATTCAAACGACAACTTGTGGAAATTGATTCTCTTTATCTACCATGTGGGTCTTGGGGATCAAACTTGGGTTGACAGACTTAGTGGCAAATATCTTTACCCACTGAGCCTTCTCACCAGCCCCCTGACATGACTTCTTAACCAAGTATTAGATGAATGAGGTGAATATGACCACACGCTAACATCACATGTCACACAGCTTTTTTTTTTTTGTTTTGTTTTGTTTTTTTTTTTTTTTTTGGTGAAAAATAGGCATACGATCCTCAAACGTTCTAATACAGAGTTGCAATGGTGTCTAAAGTTTCTAGATTAGCTTCAATAGACAATAACCTGAATAACCATTACACACAGGTGGCAGCTATTGTCACACAGGAGGAAGAATGGTACACAACCGTCCCTTGGGAATTCTGGCTCAGAACCGCCCCCCCCCCAGGAGAAGCTGCGGTGAGGTCTCCCTTGAGAGTCTACCTTTAACAGCTCTTCTTCTGTGGCATCGGGAAATTTCTCACGGATCGAGTTCTTCAGGACTTTGGCTATATACCTCAATCCATAACTACACGTGGAATGGATGACAAAAGAAAGAATGGAAAAAGGCGAAGTGAGCAAGAGACAGCAAATTGTTCCAGTCAACCAAAGCTCAGCCTAAAAATTCAACATGAAGTGAGATGCGATGGAGTCACAGGGTTTCCGCTGCTGTATCACAGGGCTTCCGCTGCCACTAACACCTGAGCACTGGGTGTGGCCATAGCCAAGGTAGTGCTCTTTCTTTAGAGGGTGCTATAAATTAAAATCATTCTGCAGGCCACCTCGGATTTCTGTTTTTCATTTGTTTGTTTTGTTCTTTTAAGATAGGGTCTTGCTATAGAGACCATTCTGGTCTCATATTCATAATCACCATGCCTGGATCACAACGTTAAATAGCAAACACAACACAAGGGGAAATCCCTGTCTTTACTCCAGGGGCTTAGGTAATATTCCCAGGACTTCAGCGAGGGCTGCTAAAGTCGTTATGAATCAACTCACGGCAGCAGATCGAGGGAAGAAATGATGGAGCTTAGGACTTTGTCGGTGACCTTCCTCAGGTTTTCAATAGATGCCTCCAGTTTATTCTTCACCTCCGGGTATGTCAGGGCTTGCTCTGTGGTCACATCGTAAGGCAGCTTGCTGAAATACAACATCGAGGAACACATATGAGCACCAGTGTATCGCTAGTAGGCTCTGTAGTCAAGCTCTGTGGGATGAGCCAGAGGTCGCCCATGACTCCAGCAACATTGTTTCGCTAAGTAAGATACACATAATGTGCCTTCCACTACTGATGATCAGGAAGGACTCCAGGCATTAATTCTAGCTCTAACAGAATGATAAAGGTTGGACTAGGTTTCTTTTTTTTTGTAGACTCAGTTAATACCCTCTCTCTCCCTCCTTCCCTCCCCTCCCCTCCTCCTCCTTTTCCTGTTGCTCGAACCTATAGCTTTGTGCATGCTAGGTAAACTTTATTAACTTTTTTAAAGTTTCTGAGGATCTCACCCAGTCCAGGCTGGCCTTCAAGTTACTATGTAGGTGAGTATCTCAGTTACTTTTCCATTGCTGTGATACAACATAATCAGGACAACTTATGAAAGAAAACATTTAATTTGGGACCCATGGTTCCATAGGGCTAGAATCACAGCAGGGAGCATGGCAGCAGGAAGGCGCGGCACTGGAGCACTAGCTGAGAGCATATACGCAGATCCCCAGTGACACACCTCCTCCAACAAGGCCACACCTCCTAATCCTTCCCAAACATTTCCACCAACTGGGGACCAAGTATTCAAATATATGAGTCAATTAGAGCCCTTTTCCTTCAAACCACCACACTGAGGCTAGCCTTAAACTTCTGATCTTCATGTCCCACATCTCCCAAGAATTAGATTTATAGGTGTGTCCCACCATGCCTGGCTTCCTTTAAATTTTTAATGCATTAAAAATCTTATGCTTTCATCATAGTAAAAAGAAAAACAAAACCAGAAAAAACAAGCAAAAATCTGCATATAAGCAAGTAAGAAACTGGCACTGATTTTTTTTTTCATATCTTAGTAAATAACTTGCCAAGCTCTTCTGTGTGTATAAGCCTCACACACTCATGGGTGCAAGGAAATTTTATACATCCAAAACCCTTGAAATCCTAGGTATGTGCATATACATGACCGATTTTTTTAAATGGGTTATTGGACTGAAGTATAAAAGAAAGATATATCATTACCATATTTTGTGTGTCAATAAATAACAAGTGTACACTACCCCTCCAACAGGCCCTTACTCCATTATGTGGAATGAATGTATTTACTAAGCAAACTCCAAAGTAAATATTTTGAGTTTCATGACTTCTCACTATGGCAGTGCTATGACAGCTACCCACATCATCTCGGTGCTCCTTAATTGCGTCACAAGGCATCCTCTTGTAGGAAAACAAACGCTTGGGTCACTTAGAGGGCAAACTACCCTCAGAAGCAGCTAACCCCCCCTGCACGGCAGCTGCCCTGCACCGTGGCTGCCCTGTACTGCGGCTGCGCTGTATTGCGGCTGCCCTGTATTAGGGCTGGCCCGCACCGTGGCTGCCTTGCACCCCAGCTACCCAGCACCTCTGCCACCCTGCCCCGTGGCTGCCCCGTACTGAGGCTGCCCTGTACTGGGCTGCTCCGCACCACAGCTGCTTTGCACCCCAGCTACCCTGCACCTCGGCCGCGCTGCCCCGTGACTGCCCTTCACCGGAGCTGCTTACAGCGACTTAGGAGGAGACTGACAAACAATTTCTGGTCTAGATTTAGAAACACAAATAAACACGGAATGGAGTTAGGGGAGTTGAGATGGGGAGCAGCTGCTTCTGAAATGTACAAATGCCACTGACATTATGAAGAGGAAGCTGGGATCTCACTCAGCCAGCAAAGGGCTTACTGCGCACGCGTGGGGACATGAGGGTACAGTGCCAGAGACCACAGAATGGGAGGTTAGGGATAGTGGTAAACATTGTAAACCCTAGCTCTGGAATGATGGAGACAGGAGGATTCCTGGAGCTCACTGACGTGCCAGCCTCACTGAATCGTGAATTCCAGGCCAGTGAGACATCCCTGTTTCCAAACAGAGTAGATAAGTGCACACATGCGCATACACGCACGGCACACACGCACATGCACACATGCACATGCGCATGCACATGCACACGCACGTGCACACACATACACGTCTAGGAATATGAAGAGCATAGGTATGATAAAGAAGATTACATTTCAGATTAAAAATTACTTTTGATAGTAATTTTTAAGACCTCCTTAACAGGTCTTAAGAGTAAGTGCTGGAGAGATGGCCCAGAGGTTAAGACTTGCTCTTGCAGAGGTTCGATCCCCAGCACCCGTATAGTGGGTTACAACCATCCATAATTCTAATTTCAGGGGATCTGCTGTCCTATTCTGACCTCTCTGGGTACTAGGCATTACATATAACGAGGAGTAAAATACACACAAAATTAAACAAAGCAAACAGCCAAAAACATTTAAAAATCAACGATTACAAGGCATGGCAAAACCAGCACCCCAGGTACCTGGCCTCTCCAGTCTGCGTTTCCAGTTGGTTCACCCAGGCCTTGTACACCTCCACAGGGTTGGTATTGATGATCAGGGCCTTGTCCTCAATGATCTCTTTCACCACTGGTGCCAGGAGCTGGCGCAGGCTGTTCTGTCCCCGGGCACCTCTGTTGAAGCTGACAACCATCTTGATGACTGTAGGGTTGCCTGTCACTATGTCTTGTACCTGGTCCACCTTTGACCTAAGGAAGCCCAAGCCAAGACAAGATGGTTGGCTTTTTTTTTTTTTCTTTTGGAGAGAGTTTTAAACACGGTAGACCACACGATGCCTAAGAGCTCTGTGGAGTTTTATTTTTCATCATACAAAACAGAACTGATAGTGTTTCAACAGAAGCTGCCAGCCACTTGTAAGATGTGTTTTTTTTACCCAAGCAATTCAAGGCCTGGAAATGTAAGCCACGGCTTCGGTCTCATCCTACAGGGAGAATGAGCTGCAAAGGGTCCAGGACTAAGATAGCTGGGTGATGCTCTCCCTCTGTTTACCACACGCCGCCATGTCTTCAGATCCCTCTAAAGTTCCCTGCCACGTGGCATCTGGCTGCGACCCATAGCTGAGCTACCTGGCTCTGAAGATCTCCTCTTGTCTAAGTTTCCCTCTTCAGTACTTTCTATTCTGGTCTTTACTGGACCTAGCCATTCCGACCTAGCTATTCCTTCGTAGTTAAATTCTCTCCTTCCTCCTTCCTTCCCCCCTCCCTTCTTCTCTCTCTCTCTTTTTTTTTTTTTTTTGAGGCAGAGTTTTCTATGTAACAACTCTGGCTGTCTTGTAACTCAATGGCCTCAAACTGACAGAGATCTGCTGGCCTCTGTCTCCCGAGTGCTGGGATTGAAGGCATGGGCTAGCACCACCCTGGCCTCTTTTTTAACCAGTTGCATGAGCTAGTAAGATGGATGAGGTAAAGTCAGTGATCCAGTCAACACCAGCTACTGATCCATCCAAGCCCGGCATGCTGTCTCCTCACTCACTGACTCAAGAAGCTGGAGAGACTCCATTCTGGGACATGTCCTTTGGTCTGAATTTTAAAGCCACACCTC
This sequence comes from Rattus rattus, assembly GCF_011064425.1. Taxonomy (NCBI): domain Eukaryota; kingdom Metazoa; phylum Chordata; class Mammalia; order Rodentia; family Muridae; genus Rattus; species Rattus rattus. The sequence continues at coordinate 200,874,227 of NC_046156.1, read as the reverse complement.
TTTCTTAGGAACCACTTTGGAATTTATTATTATTATATTTGGAAATTATATATGGAATTTATTTATATATTTTTGGCAAAATGTTCTCTGTTGTTCAAACCCAGCATTTTAAACACACAAACTATGTTTTTCTATGACTCTCCTCATTTTTCTGAGTTGTGTAGCTTTATTTCAGTCAGTGAACATACACGGCTTGTCACCTTAGTTCCAGGGATTGAATACTCCCTGCTGACCTCTGACACCACACACACACACACACACACACACACACACACACACATCACAGACAGAAGTAACACACACATACTACACCAAACAAGGACAGCACACACACACACACACACACACCAAACACAGCATACACACACATCACAGACACATGTAACACACACACACACATACCACATCACAGAAGGACAGCACACATATACACACATATATACCACACACACACACCCACACACACACACACACACACACATATACACATCACAGACACAGGTAACACACACATACCACACCACACAAAGACAGCACATACATACATACACACACCACATAAACACACTACACATATCATAGACACGCCAGCCACTTCCTCATATGTACATCACACACCCATACACACGCTCACATGTAACACACACACACGTACATACCACAGCACACAAACACAGCACACACACATACACATACCACACACATCATAGACACACACCTACACCATATGTACACACTACACGGACACACACAGATCCATCCCAGACACATACGACACACAGATACATATACATATACGCACATACCACAGACCCACCACACACACACACAAGGTGAACCTTAAAATAAGGAAAGGTGAACAGAGCCCCATCACCCAGCCTTCCCTCAGGGTTTCCTATGCCATGAACCCACCCCAACTTTGCCGCTGCACCTTGGCCACACAAATTTCCCTTCTTTCGTGCAGCTATGACCATTCTGTTTCAACCCCTTTCTGGTTCTAACAGCAACACATCAAAATCTGGGCAGGCAAGCACTCTTCTATAGAAACTGAATTCAGCTGACCTTTCCTCCACAGCCCTGTGACCTGGCCCGTGTCGCCCACGTATGTGGCCCATTTAGTGCACCGCACTTCTGGACACCATGCCTCTCCAGTCATCTCACTAACTGTCGTAGTGACCCTCTGAGGATGCCCAGCGGATGCGTCTCAGAGACCCCAGGGGCTGGCAGATCTTGTGGTGCCAGGAGGTCACAAAAGCAACTAGCTTGGGACACTTCTCAGACATTTTGGGAAATTTATTTATTAGCTATATAATTTCTATATTAACCAAGTCAAAAAAAAAAAAAAACACGTCAGAAAAATTCGCTGAAATTCTAATAAGAGAGGAAGACTAACTGTTCAGCAGAGATTGGAACCTCTGCCCGACTTGTTGACGCTGCTACTCTGAATTAGAAAGCGATTCTCACTGACTTCCGATAAGCCTCCGGGTTCCGGCTGTTGGAGACATAGACAATGAAAGCGGATCTCTGGTAGGAGACATCTGCAGCCAGTAGCAAAGCCAACCTGAACTTCAACTATCAACCAAAATCCCACCTCAGCTCTACTGTAAATTCCATTCAAAGTTATGCGCGCCAGCCTGAGCTAGCCTACCGCTCACCGGAAGACTCCATCCCGGTGCTTTCTCGTGGCTTTCCTATCTACCTACTTGATTTCTTCCTCCAGGGCGGTTTTGAAAAGCTTGAGCAGCAGGTACTCTTCCCTCTGATTAGAGGCGTAATTGTACAGTGTGAAGATCACAGTGTCCATGAACTTCGTCGACTTGTTCTGTGGCATCTGGAAAATCAGCTTAGCCAGGTATGAAGGTTTGGTCTGCAAGAGAAGGTGGGAAGCGTCAGCCCTGCGAGCGCGAGGCTGAAGTACGGGAAAGCCGAGCGTGGTGTCTGATTCTCGGCTCTTCCAGGACCGAAGGCGTCATGGGAAACACACGGGTTCCTAGTGCACAGCCGCTGAAAGAGATCAGCTAATACCATTCCGACTACAGTGCGGGAGGCTTCGTTTGAAAGTTATTAAGATGTAAGGCTTATTACATGGTTTGCTTGCTATAGCGATCTGCCACACATTTTGTACTTTTAACCACGTAGGTTATAATGTTTATTATACAGACACAGAAGAGGAGGTGGGCATGTAGAATCTGAACTGAGGAGAAAGGAACAGACTGAAATACCCAAGCTGCCCTAGAAGGACTGATAGGCAAACAGAAGGACTGATAGGTAAACAGAAGGACTGATAGGTAAACAGATATACCATCCGTGTCTAGGAGGAGAAAGAGAAGGCCCCACTCACACATGGAGACAGTGATCCAGCCCCCCATGACATTCTCCAAGGAGGGAGAAAGAGGTTGGGGTGGGGTATAGTGGCCAGGATAGCCAACAAGAGAAATTTCAGAGAGAACATGAGTCAAAACAAGGATTCCTCTCCCCAACCCCCCAAAAAAATGGTTCAAGAGAGTGACAGGAATTTAAAGATAACAGAGTTCTATGGAAGACAGTGGAATTAGAGCCAGCCTTTGGTCTAAGAGCCTTCCTCTGGCTGCTGTGCTGAATGGACCGAAGAGGCTTCTCTTATTCTTCTCACTGCTCATGAGAGAAGAAAATGTTCAATTAATATGTTTGACAACCAATATTCATTCAAAATGCCCTAGCCACGTAGCCTGAAGGTTTCAAAGAAAAACCATGTTTTTTTTTTTTTTTTTTTTTTTTTTGGTTTCTATTGCTACTCTGATTTAGTTTTGAGATCAGAGTGATAGGTTGAAGTTTTGTGCATAAAATACCCAGGACACTGCTTTCTTTTTAATTTAAAAACATGTTTTTTTTTTTTTTTTCCCCCCCCCGGAGCTGGGGACCGAACCCAGGGCCTTGCGCTTCCTAGGCAAGCGCCCTACCACTGAGCTAAATCCCCAACCCCAAAAACATGTTTTAAAATGTCTATGTGTGTGCCTGTTTGTCTGTATGTGCACTTTGTGTGCAGGTGTTGGGAGGCCATGAGAGGCTGTTAGATACCCCAGAACCGGAGATACAGATGCCAACCATGTGGATGCTGGGAACCAAACCTGGGTCATCTCCAATGCTCTTGACCACTGAGCCATCTCTCCAGCCCACAGCAGTGTTTTCGTCACAGACTGCTAGCCTCTTTTCTACTGCTAAGTAAATGTAGGTTTTGTGATTTTAAAAATGTAATTCCTGAGTAACTCAGGCCTGAGACACAAACCTAAGCAAACCTCTCTGGCTGGACAGCTGTGGCAAAGTGTCCTGACTAAAGTGTGATCGAAGGACACTAGGAAGGCCATTTTCTTTCCTCCTTTCACCACTGACCTGGGTCGCAAGGAGACGTAAAGGCCTGGACTACATGTGGCTGAATACTTCCTCCCTGCTCCTCGGTGGTGGTGGTGGCGTGGCAGTTTTTGTGGGCTGAAGGCTGATGCAATCCTTCTAAACACATTGCTGGGCCTTTGCACCCCAGTGAACTCCATGTTATAACGGGGTAAAAAACAATACAAATTCTTGGCGACTTCACTCTTGCCTCTCTTACAACAGAAATTCCAAGTTTGAAAACTTAAAAGAACCTACCAAAACTTGTAATTTCACACATACAGGAAAAGAAATTGACAGGTGTTTAAGATTTAAACACTCAGCCGCGGGGTTGACTAATACTGTAAATTGGACAAGCAAAGTCTCTCTGCTAAAGGTGACCTTAGTGGCAGTGGCAGGGGGGGCAGGGAGCGGGGAGGGGCTCTTCCCTTAGGGAAAGGATGTAGGTCAGCAGTGGATTGCATAGGCTAAGCATGGACATTTTCCCTCCTCTGCTGCCACATAGTGGCCATCAGAGGCACATATATCCATTTGAAGACATTCTCCAATGTTTTATTGTACTCTCTGTGGGACTAGTGCATGTTTATAGTTCGTGCAGTGAGTTCTCTCTATACCTGACCTCAGGGGGGCGCTCCAGCAAAGTTTCAGGCATCTGCTGGCCTGGAGTCAAGTCACACAATGAAGCACTATTGGTCTACCTCTTTGGGGGTGGTTTTCCTGCCCCGTGGAGCCTGCTGCCATGACTTGCACCTGCCCAGGTGCCTCTGGGACTAATCAGATTGTCAACAGGTAGGTAAGAGTAACTCATCGGGGAACAAACCAACAGCCAGCCCATCCAAGTCCTGGATGTAATATCAAATTAATTATGACTCATTCAGTTCATGAAATAAAGCCATGAGAATATTGAAGTTTGAATCCTCTCTGGCCCTGGTACAGATATGCTTTTCTAGTGACTAGTTTTGTCATTGGTTGGCATGAAGTCTAGTGATGGCATGTGAGGTCATCGTGACTAAATTCACATTGCTCTGTAGATCCCTGAGGTACAGTGCAGTTGTGAAGGGACTGAGCTTGCATGCCGCCTACCGTCTATTGGTTGGGTCTGAGGTTCTTCGTCTGCAGTATGGGAAGAGTGGCATTCCTTATCCTGATGCTCAGGGCTAGAACAAGACTCCAAAGGGTTAATCTACGTAAAGCACCCAGCCGTGACGGTTGGTGCTTAGCAAAGCACTTCCTAAGCTATCATTATAGATCTTATACTAAGCGGTCATTATGCTGTTCCCATGCATGTAACTAAGCTGGAGCATGGGCAAGGATGTGCAAGTGTGAAACACGTTGCTTATCCACAACCCACAGTGAAGGAGAAGCATGCTCACCTGGAGAAGGTAGAAGAGTTGCTGGTAAGTCTCCAGTGTTTTTCGTCTCTCTTTGCTCAGGCTTTTAATCCCCTGGTTGTCAGTGTTAGTCAGTATTTCTATTTCGCCCCCTTTTTTCTTATTCAGCTTTTTACTGTGTGAGATTACATCCTGCAAAGAATTTAATAACATCATTATTTTTATCTTGGTACCCTTTAAAACACACATACACACACACATACACACACACACACACACACACACACACACACACACGCACACCCCAACACTCAGCGGGTTTGAATAGGAATGGCTCCAATAGACCTCGAGTGTTTGAATGCTTGACCCACAGGGAGTGGCGCTATTAGGGGGTGTGGCCTTCTTGAAGTAGGTGTGGCCTTGCTGGAGGAAGTGCGTCACTGTGGGAGTGGGCAATGAGGTCAAGCCCCGATCAGTGCAGAACGCATTTTCCTGTTGCCTGCGCTTCAAGATGTAGAACTCTCAGCTCCTTCGGTGCCACGTCTTGATACCGGAGGAAGCCTCTGAAAATGTAATCTAGCCCCTATTAAAGGGCCTTTATGAGAGCTGCTGTGGCCATGGCGTCTCTTCACAGCAATAAGACCTTAACCAAGATGCACCACAACACACATTTTCTGTTTCCCTTGTCTGGGAACAAAGGAAGAGAGGACATGAAGTTGAAGGTGAGCTGAGGCTTTGCCATAGGCCTTATCCAGAGCTGTACGTGTTTATTCTCGGGATTTAATGCAGGCACCAGAAAAATTAAATGGAGAAAGAGAACTCTTTTTAAAACACGATGTTAGAGCAACTAGCCACCTCCATCCACAAGGGAAGAGTCAGATCCCTACTTCACAGCACAAGGAGGTCAAACCAGAAGTACACACATGCGCAGAAATGACCAACTCCTAGAAAGGAAAGCTAGCCAACAATTTTAACTTTGGACTAGACAAAGGATTCTTCGACGTAACACAGAATACGCGGTACAAAAGGAACGGCAAAAATCAGCCGTCATCAAAACTAAAAAGTTTCGTGCCTTTACAGGATAAGAGTAAATGCCTGCAGGATAGAGAAACACGCTCTTGCTACTAAAAACCGGAAAGACGCAGAACCCAAAAGCACACAAAGGACTAGAGTTGGTGCTTCCTGTACAGGATGTAAGATGTGCCCATGGCTAATAGGCGCGAGATGCTCAACACTAATTTTTTTGCTACTGTTCAGGGAGGTGATCAAAACTAAGTTCTGTCACTGTTTTCTTTGCCTGGATTTCTACCCAAAGTTCCCTTTGACAATAGGAGAAGTCACACTGCCCAGGTACTGTTTCTCTTTTTATGACATTGTGTAACCATGACAGTGGTTACATAGTATAGACGCCAGGCTGAATTCATGGTTGAAATAGTTGAGATAGCCCAGGAGGTGTGCCTCTGGGCACGTCTGTGAGGGCAGTTGCAGGGAGGCTAAGACAAGGAGGGAAGACACCTTCAGTGTGGTGGCACCAGCCCAGAGGCTGAGGCCACAAAGAAAATAAAGAAAACGGGGCAGTGGCTCAGCACCGGCACTCACCGCTCTCTGCTTCCCGGCTGTGGGGCAGTGAGCAGCTGCCTCACACTCCTGGTGCCACAGCTCCGGCAGCTGTCACTGCTGCACTTTTTCCTGCCACGATGGACTGTGACCTCAAACTGTGAGCCAAGAGGAACCTTTCCCCAAAACTAAGTTGTCAAATGTTTCCCAAAAGCAGCAAGAAAAGCGACAAATTCACTGGCCCTCAGTTACCTAGTGTTAAAGGTTGCTCTTCATTTTACAGTGACATTATATGCGGCCCTCCACTGTTCTAACCAGATTATCAAACTGAATATGGAACTACCGGTGATAAGAAGAAAGGCTCTATATCTAATAACCACCGGTTTAGCTTTTAATAGATGTCGGGAGTATACTTAGTGTTTGAAAATATACACAGAAGAATGAACTTTTGGCAGGGAAGGGACAGAATTTTGCCTATGCCCCATGCCCAGTTACCTGGGGTTAAGGCAATTCTCCTGTCTTAGCCTCCCTAGTAGCTGGGATGGCCAGTGTTTCTGGCTCAAAAAATTAAGATTGCTTCACATAGGTATCAACTATTAATGAAGACTCTTAATCAAGCAAAACCGAACCTTTAGCATTGATGGAGATGTGGGTATCTGCTCCATGATGGCGTCTCCACAGATACATACTGTTTAAAGTCCCTGCTGATTTGGAACTAAGCCTTTCTTTTGAGATGAAAGGCGTTTCTTGTTTATATATTTTAAGTCCATAAAAGGCATTCTCTGAAAGACCCTTTGGGATACACCACACTCTCAAAGATCTCACGCAAATGAAAAATGAAAAGATGAAGAGTTCTTTTTTCTCTTTTTCCAGAAATGTAACAGGTTGTAGTTTAATCTTTGAATATTCAGTAAACAGAAGGAAGCTGGGCAGTGGTGGCTCATGCCTTTAATCCCATCACCGAGAGGCTGAGGCAGGCGTCTCTCTGAGTTCCAGGTCAGCCTGGTCTACATAGAGAAACCCTGTCTCCAAAAACCAAAACCAACCAACCAACAAAATAGCCTAACCAATTCCAAATGTCACAAACTGAACTATTTTCTTTTCTTTCCTTTTCTCTTCTTCCCTTCCTCCCTTCTCCCCCCTCCCCCCTTTCTTTCTCAGCTCTTTCTCAGGTCTGGAGCCTGAGGGTGGAGCATTCTCATATCCACTTCCCAGGGGTGTCCTGTGGCTACCATCTATCACCACGTGCTAGGTCACCAAGAGCTGTCTCTCTAGCTCCGACTAACCAGAGTCTCACCAAGCTTCCACACTTCGACGTCCCTTCTTGGCCGATCAGCTTTCTGAAAGTAGATGTGGCCTAGGGGGAAAGAACAGGGCCACAGAGAGCCTACCCTGGAGATTTGTTACTGTGGACTAATGACTCTCTGTTGTTCTAGCAAGTCTCAGAGATTATTTGGAGGCTGCTGGTGATACAGTGTCACCCTTGGGGACATTTTGGAAGCCACAGGGATGTGTTGGGAACATTTGTTAAGTGGTGTAAACTTTCAATGTTAATTGGAAGACATTTGTGGTTTCTGGTGGGTGGGGGCTAGGGATGACAGAGGCTTCTGCGGGATGACTGAATGATTTTGCAGGGTAGAAATTTTGAATGGCTTTCTGCTCATTCGTATAGGTGTGTTTGTAAGTACTTGGGCCTTGAGTACAAGTGTTCTGCATAGATTCACAATGTATTCTTCCATACACAAAAATGTCAGGGGTTGGGGATTTAGCTCAGTGGTAGAGTGCTTGCCTAGCAAGCCCAAGGCCCTGGGTTCGGTCCTCAGCTCCGAAAGAAAAAAGAAAAAAAGTCAATGGCACTTGATTTCTAGGATTGCAACTGCTGTGTATACTGGGAGTAGATTACACTTGTTCTGCACTTTGCAGGGATTTGGAAACTAGGCCTGACTACACCACCCTTCAATGCAGCAGGATCATCTGCGGCCCTCTTATCTCAGTCAGTAGTGATTCTGGGAAAAGACCCGAGTCCCCGGCAGCCTTACTGCCCATGCTGCCTGCTGTATTTCCTATGTATTTTCCTATTAGAACATGTATTAGAAAAACTTACCTAAAGGTATGTGTGGACATAGGTTTCATCATATGAGTTTCACTTCAGAACCTATAGGGCCCTGCAGGATGTCAATCCTGTCAGAGTGGTTAAAAAGCTCTACAAACACAATTCATAGGCAAGGGACATAAAAATGAGTAACATAACAAAAAAAAATGATAAACCTTGGACAACTTATGCAAAATTCCCAACGTGCTTTCTGGCCCACTCCTCCTGAGAACAAGCACACACACACACACGCGCACACACACACGCACACATACACACGCACACACATTTCCCTCCTGGGCGCCGAGGGGCTCCCTGCCCGCTGACCTCCAGCGTGATCCTGTTCTTCACCAGCAGTCCAATCTTGATGTCCATCAGGTTCAGGTCCTTCTCCAGCTGCTGATTGGCCCTGATTTTAGTCACTACTTCTTCTCGCAGCCTCGCTACCTCCAGCTCCTCCTGGAAATCCAAGTCGCTCTGGTCCAACAGGTACACAAACTTCCGGATGACAGTCAACGGTGGGTTTTCAGAGCCAACTGTGGGGAGAAGGACGGGCATATTTTAATGGAGGATTATCGTGAACGGGATGAAAGCAGCGGGCTCTGCCATTAAAACGTCCCTACAAAAACATGCAACCCACGTATGCCGTTTGTGGTATGGACCATTCTCCACCAGTGAGAGCCAGATTAGCAAAGCCACACAAACGAATGCACAGAACCGATAATGCGTGGCCCCACTGTGCTCTACTTATCCAATACCCATTAGCTGGCCCTCTCCTCCGCCATCGCCAGACTCAGACACCGAGCAGACAGTGCTATCTATCTGTGCCTTATTGATGAGGGAACAAAGTTAACCAGCAGACCTCAGCTCTAAGACCTGGTGGCTGAACCAGATAAGAGATTAAAATTCTGGTTGCCGGGGGGCAGGAAGCGGTTTCTCTAAGCACAAAGGATCTCTGGGAAGGAGCCAGAATTAGGCAAAAGCCAACAAGGAAAGACAAAGAAGGGTCTCTAAGGGCCAAGCAGGAATCAGCCCAAGGATGACCGGGTGAGTGTTCTACCTGACAGGACAGAGATGTTAGAAGTTGAAATTTGGTGTTCTCTGACACTGTGACACTTTTACATGCGTTGCGAGATCGGCTTTGAGTGAATCGTAAAAACCAACCCTGGGGGTGACCGGTTAGGAGCAGTAATTGTTAGAAGAGCACTGTTTAGCTGTTGGAACCCGTCCCACAGTCGTCCTCTTCAAGGGTTCTGGCAGTCTTCCTTCCAGTTACAGCTTGGTACTCTGGTCAGTGTGGCCAACACCTATTGACTCGCCAGGGACCCAGCATGGAACGCGGAAGCCATCTATCGTGCCGACCCACTTTTGAGGATCTGTGCTAGAGAGACGACGTTGGATCTTGTCTGCGGTTGCCACCGCTGGGCGATGGCTTTTGTTTTGTTGTTGTTTTGTTCATCTTGAAACTACAGCTGAGGATGGCCTTCAACTCCTGATTTCTTGCCTGCATTCCTCACGTGGAGGTGACAGATGTGCACGCTCCACGGCCAGCTTTTGATTCCTATTTTCAAGATTCCTCACATAAACTAATCGAATTCTTCAATTGGGAGGATCAGGACCTGTAGCTGAACATCTGAAATGTAGCCGCATCTTCTCGTCTATCTTCTTTTGCTTCCCCGAAGGCGCAAGTTTAATATGAAATGGGATTTATGCCAGTTCCATTCTTCTTGACGAAGACACGTTAGTCACTTTGCCCATCCCTTTACTTGTGACATGAGGCCCCTCTCCTGTCCTGTCTGCCCCTGTGCCCACTTGTTCAGACCCTAGAGCCAGAGATGAGCAAAGTCTACCAAACACTGCATTTGTCCCCGGTTCTTGGGACGGCCTCTGCAGTACAGAGGCTGGCAAGAGGCCTCCGCGCTGGTTAGGACAGAGTCCAGGCTCTCTCCCAAGGCGCCCGCTTACCCAGTGCTTTGTAGTCGTCTCTGGCTTTGCTGGCCCGCAACAGGGATTGGATTTTCACGATTTCATTTTCCTACAAAAACATTGACAGCCGTCACGATCTCTTGGAGTCCCGTTTGCTCCACTCTTTTAGAATTCAAAACATTTAGGAGTTTAAACTACTTAAGAGCAGATGCTGTTAAAAATCGCTGATATTTAGATGTAGCACACTGAACATGTATTTCCTCTCTCTCTCTCTATCTATCTATCTATCTATCTATCTATCTATCTATCTATATATTAGGAGCAAAATAGGTTAGCTACAACTACAGGCAAGACTGTAGAAGGACTGTACATAAAGAGACCTAACAAGGGAAGGACACCGGGAACCTAAAGGACCCAGTCTATGGTGACAGCTTTAGTCTTTGAAGATTCAGACATTTCTCTATGGGTTTTGATTTAAATATCAGGTAGCAGCCAGCACTCTCATATCCCATGTCAGAAAATACATGATGCAAATCTTCTCTCCCTGGTGTTACCCGCCCACACTCTCCCCCTCACCATGTCCTCTCTATCCCTGACTCAGTGTGACTCTGAGTTAAAAGGTAAGCTCCCCGACTGTCACATTGAGTTCTGAGGTCTGCTGATTTCCAGGCCATCACTGGCATTGCGTAGTACTAGCAATTCAATAACCATTGGTTTAGTTCATTCTTAGCCCAAATGAAAAGCCGTGGGCGCGACGTGTCTTACGTGGTCTTCAAAATACTGCAGTCGTGAAAGGTAACTCTTCCTTGCTGTCACCATTCGGAACCAGGACTGAATCTGAAATATAGTAGGCCAGAGAAATCATGATGGCCAGCACACAATCCTCAAGGTAGCCCACACTGCCTTCCTCAGAATATTATCTGCTGAACACCAGTAGCCTTGTATGCCTGTGAATCCAGTACCCAGGATGCTGAGGCCAGCCTGGGCTACATATAAAACCCCGTGTCAAAGGAAAACCGACAGCTTGCCAAGTAATAGGTAGATATCAAAGCCTCCCCTTCATTTCTCACTTATTTGATTGTTTTCTTTCAAGGCTTTTAAAACCCATTATATGTGACCATTAACCTCATCACCACCTTAGTAGGAAAGGGCTGGCCTGGGCTAAATAGCTAAGTTTTCAACCCAATAAGTAAAAGTCACGAAAGCAGGGCAGTCCTCTGAGCTAGAGGGAGTCAGTAAATCAAACTAAACTAAAATCCCTTAAATGCAACCAACATGCCTTAGTCTTTAAACTGCATTTATTCATCTGTGCATTGCGTGTGTGTGCACACGCATGTATGCCATGGGGCACGTGTGCAGTTGGAGGACAACCTGAGAAAAGTCTATTCTCTTCTTCCACCAAGTGAGTCCTGGGGATGAAATTAAAATAGCAAGGCTTTGCAGCCTTGATGGAGCCTCTTCAGCTCCATCCTTTAGGCGGCCATAGAAAAGCGCTCGGGCGGTCTCGGCAGGGAGTGTTCCTAACTGTTTTCTGAGGGGACGGGCAGGCATATTCCACAGTGGACACAGACACTGTGCCTTGAAGGAGTGAGAAGAGCCAGTACTTCTGGTCCTCTCACTCTCTGCTCCCACAACTTCAAAACCTTCCAACTTACTCATTTCAATTTCTTTCTGGTTCTTACTGATTATCATCTAGATTTCCGAGTTGTCTACAAGTTCATTTTTCTTTT
>NC_046156.1:200444725-200517225 GCF_011064425.1 Rattus rattus | reverse complement strand
CAAGTGTGTTTATCAGCTGAACTGTCTTTTTGGTATACTTTTTATTTTTACCACAGCGATTAGGAAACTGTAAGCTATATTTGTGTCTTGCACACATTCCCATTGGATAATGCTGGTCTGGATTCCGGCTCTTTGGCCGCAGAAAATAGGTCATTTGTAAGTTCTGTTTGACATTTTCCTTAATGGGCTTCAAATGATTTAGGCTGCACGTGGACAAGGTTTTTGATTGATGTTAATTCCACCGACATTTTTCAGAAGCCCATCACTCCGGACTCCATTTTATGTTCAAGGGTCACATAACTAAATGAGACAAAGGTCCTAACTGGATACACCCTGAATGCATATTATAAGTCAATGTAAGGGACAGGGGCATGGATGGGAAGGGCACACATTTGCTGCTTTAGATAGGGTGGTTAGGAATGGCCTCTTCAAGGAACACAGAAGGCCCTTGCTGGGGATGTCCAAGAACACTTCAGAGGGGAATGTGCTTGGTATGCCAACTGCAGAATAAAGGCTGTGTCACCACATGAATGTGAAAATGACCGATGCGAGGTCAGCATGGACCAGATCAAGCGGGGTCAATGCAAGTGAAGTCAATGTTCACTGCCAAGTGTAATTAGGAGACATTGGGGGTGAAGGGCCTGAAGCGCAAGGCAGACCTACAGCTTCACACGATCCCCTTGGTTTCCTTGTTGAGAAGGACTATAGGGAACAAAAGTGGACCGGAGAGACCTGTTAGGAGCTTAGGCACAGGTCAGTGGCATTTTATTGAGCATCTGAGGTGTACAACAAAGAAAACGAAGCTGGGGTAAGTTATCTAGGTGATAATAGTGTATTATCTCTAACTATTCTGAAGCCAGGTGATTTGGACTTTTACTTCTGTACCTAGCATGACAATCACCTTCGCACAGGGTCTGTTAAAGGCACAGGCAGCGCACGCCTTCAAAGGAAATTGTCAGAGACTGTCCTCCACCCACAGGAGCATAAATCAAAGCTTTGGCCGCTCCAGGAATAAGATGTCCATTTAGGGGGACAGGCATGTAGCAGAACCATAAAAAAAGTCCGGGAATTCCAGGAGAAATGTCTTTGGTATGTTGTTCTAAGACAGGTCACCTGAGAGATTTCATTGTGCTGCCAATGACACTGGCAGGCTCGGGCTATGGAAAGAATCTGTGATCTGGACAGAGAAACTCGGACAACTGAAAACACAATTGCCAACTTCAGGAATGTCAAAAGTAAACATATTAAAATACTCAGAATAATACAAAATCTGATTGTGTTTCCCACTCCTCTCCCCAACACTGTGATGTAACCACTGAGAACAAAAAGTATCTTGGAGTGTACAGTATAAGAGCACTACTTCTCAAGTTCTGTTTTCAATGTAGAGAACAAGATCACATGGGACTGACACACATCAAAGGAGGGATCGCATGTTTACAGAAACCTCTTATTTACTTTATTTACTATTAGTGTGGCGGTGTGTGTGCACGAGAGAATGCATGTGCACATGTATGTTCATGTATGTAGTGTGTGAGGTGGGCATGCTTACCGCAGCACATGTATGAAGGTCAGAGGACAACCTTGCAGAGTCAGTTCTCTCTTCCACCTTTGTATGGATCTTGAGGATTAAAGTCAGAGGGCCATGTTTATTTGAGTGTTTTTCTCCGGTGAGCCATCTTGCTGGCTGGCCTGACATAATTTGTTTAAACACTGAGGCGAACATAGAAGAAGCAAGCCTGAGAGGAGAGCGATCCCCTTCTTGAGGATGAGGAGGAGAGCAGGGAAAACTAATCCTTTTCATTATGATCTAAATGAGGTATTGGACTTTTTTTTTTAGGGCCACGAACACATTTACAGAGCCGGTTCTGCTGAATAATTAAGAAGCTGTGTTAAAGGACCTTGGAGCAGGGCGTGGTGGTAGAGATGTGGGATTATAACTTGGGAGGTCGAGGAGTGAGGATGGGGAGTCATGAGACTGCTATGGACATGCGTGGTCTCATTTCGTTCTAGGAACCGAGCCTCGCTGGATGAGGCAAGGGCTTTGTCCCTTTAAGCAGGCTCCTTTGCTGAAGAGCAGCAATGAGCTCTAGCTTCTAGAGAATAACATTTTGTCTTTTAAAATATTAATTCTTCTTCTTCACACAGGCTGAATGCGGAAGGGAGGCACAAGAGGAACCGTCCTGGGTTCTGTGTGTCTGAAGCTAAATGAAAGGGAAACAAATGTAGATTTATAAAGAGGTGGTAATTTTTGTTGGATCTTAAAATATATCATCAGACTCATTATTTTATCATATTTGTGTACTTTTACCTTAATAACTATTTCCATTATGCAAATGCTTAATAAAACTGACAGTCTGAGGGTTTTGACATAAGTTGCACAGTGCACTTGAAGGACAGGCTTCTTCCTGAGCGAAAGGCCCCCTCTAAATGCTCTTCACCTTTCAGTACGGCTTGCATTTGGTTGTGCGTATTGATTTAAGGTTTTCAGTTTTCTTCAAAAGTTTAACATCTCCCCATAAATATATTCACCATCAGATCACAGATGTCCAAGCTCTAGAGTGTTTGTTTTCTCTCATCACCATTATACAGAAAGCTTTGGCGAGCAAAGTATATCATGTCTTTTCTATATGATAACAGCAAAGACAGTCTATGCAGCCTGTTTATCTCACTGCCGGGACACCTTCAGATTCTCTAAGGATACTTACTTATTCCTTGGTGTTGTGCCTTTTAAATAACTAAATTTTATCTCTATTTTCTTAACTTTTTGTCCATTTCTCTATGTATAGTCTCCTTTTGTCTTGTCTTTGTGGAATAATGACAATTAAAACAAATCACACTTACGTTGTTTATAGCTTAAATAAGATGGAGAGAAATTACTGAGGCAGTTGCTTGTGTTACAAAGTATTTTGTTGCCGCCTCAGTGGACTGCCGGTCTGATTTAACAGCGAGTAGTGAGATCATGGCTAGTAAACCTATTTCTTTTTTTTTTTTTTTTGTATTTTTTTTTAACTTGAGTTTTTTTTATGTACATTTGGCAAACATCCCTTCCCCCCCCTTCCTTATGGGTGTTCCTCCCCACCTCCTGATTTAAGTTCAGCAGTCTTAGCAGGAGGGCTGCTCCTTCCATGGTGCTCTTACTAGGATAAACCTATTTCTAATCCAATCATATAGTCTTTAGGAGGGACTGGAGCTGGTTGCTTGCATTGACTATGGAGTCTCAAGTCCCTTCAAGCTCTTCCAGTTCATTCTTGATTCCTTCAACGGGGGTCCGTTCTCTCAGTTAGTAAAACCTATTTCTAACATATTAGGAGGAAATGACTGTGGGGGCCTGAAAAATAGTAAGGAGGGTTAGAGGATTAATTGGTACAGAAAGGGCTTAAACAAACATTTTTGGGGCATATGAGCCTCGAGCTTAATTTTAGTTTCAAAAGGTTAAATCAGTAAATATGGAAAAATCTGAATGTTCACTGGCTTTAAGTACATAGCAGAACAGAAATACATTGCCCTTGACTTTGTTGGTTTTTCTGTCTATACTGATTGGCTGCCCCTGCCTCAGGAAAGGCAGTGAATAATTCTGATCAGGTCTGGCTAGCATGTGCAGCCGCTCAAGCTATTATCTGTTGATTATATTCTCCGCAGGACGAGTGGTGTGAAATCCCTCACCCGGGCCACCTCTCTTTGTATACCAGGGAAGCACAGGACGCCCTTCTAATTGGCTATAACATACTGCATGAAGGAAGCCGCAATTTCCCACTAAAGTGTCCGCCAGAGGGAAAAGGGGACACAGACGAGCAAATCAATAGCTTTTCCTTAAGAGGAAACCATGATTTATGATGCACTTAGGCGGCAAGAAAGCAGGTTTCTCAAGGCAGTGGCAGGGTGCAGAGGGCGACCAATCAGATGAAGCCTGAGTCAGGATGCGATCTGCTGATCCGGTCTCTACTCTACCACAGGGCAAGCCGGCAAGTGGGAGGAGCGTTCTCTCAGTGCAGGGCTCTGTTCACAAATCACAGCAGGAAAGGCACAAGACGTCTGACTCTGAGCAAACTCTAGGCTCTGACTAACCCCTTTCCTCTGCGTGTTCTCTAGATCTTTTGTATAAAACCGTTACGGCAAGCCTTGAACCGCTAAGTGGCAGGTTATGTGGAGGTGTTCCTGTGAGTCATGATTTTCCTCGGAAACACGCAGAGTGATAATGGCTGCATTACTCAGTGTGAATGTTTGATGCATACGCTTAATTTTGTTTAAGTAGAAAGGACAAATATTAAATTGCTGTGGCTAGGCGGTTTTAGATCCATAGCAGGGGTACTTCTAAATTACAGGTTCTATTGCATTTAAATATCTATTGAATAGTACGTCATAGTCATAAAAACCCAGCAATATGCCCATATGCACCCTGGATGATAAGAGTGCACTCTACCCTAAAGAAATAATAATTTACTTAAGAGAATTTACGTATACTGAGACCTCTCTAGCAGAGCTCGGTTCTGTGCCATGAATTAATGTAGCTTCATTGTTGTAACATGAAAACATTAAAAAAAATACTTCCTAAGATCAGAAGAAACCACGGCTGTATTAATATCGGTGTCTTTGAAAAACTGACAATGCTATATAAGATATTTAGGGGGCGTGGTGATCTCTCTCTGTCTCTGTCTCTCTCTGTCTGTGTCTCTAAGTCTGTGTCTGTGTGTCTGTGGGTCTCTTCCCCCCCCCCCCGTGTGTGTGTGTGTGTGTGTGTGTGTGTGTGTGTGTGTGTGTGTGTCTGGGGGAGGGTATGCCTATATCTTTTTCATTCTGGGGATGAAATCCAGTTCCTGATACATGGGTTGTCCATAACATGATATTTTGATATCCATATATATCTATATATATAGATATATATATATACCCATGTACATATATGAATATATGGATGCATACATACATATGTATATATACATATATATACATATATATACATATATATACATATATATACATATATATATATATATGATGTTCACATTGTGGAATGATTAAATTCAGCTCCTTAACAAACCACTTATTCCACATTATTTGTCAAGTGGTACAGTGTTACTTAGATGGGACAGATGAGCTTCAGAAACCTATTTCACAGCTGATTGCATGCAGGTACTTGGTGACTTTGGAAGTGACTATCCGGTGTTCACAGCTGCTAATTAACTACAGATTCCTGCACCTGGCAAGAAAATTCAGCGAGCTCCTAACCCATTCCACAACTTTTTATACGGGATTTAATATCAGGCCGCAGAATGCTATGTTAAGGAGAGGGTGGAGATTTCCCAGTGAATGCAGCTTGGAGGCCCCACGGCTGCAGGAATGTGGATGGGGGGAAGATGTACAGTCTCAGTCAGGGTCTCACGTGCTTCTGCACTTCTGTCATTCACATAGCGTATGCTTAGGCAATGTGAACGCTGCAGGAACCCTTGGAGCTGGTTTTCTCCTTTACCCCAGGTTCAGAGGGCTGCATCGTCCCCCACATTTTTGCACGGCACTGTGTAAATAAGGTTCGTCATTTGTCTTTCGTATCAGCATCCACCCCATCCCTCCCCAACCCCCTCCCTGCAGATGAGGTGTCTTTAGTCAGAGATTCGAATTTGAATACCTCCTTGCAAAGTGGGCGAGAGTCTTAACGTAAGAGCAGCGTGCTCTGGACTCCGTGTTCTTTTTCTATTCCTTTCAAGCTACTCAGTGTTTCATGCTTCGGACCCTGCTGCCATACCTGTTCTTAACCGACACTGGATTCCACACCTTTTACATACCCATTACCCTAGTGATGGGCAGCTGGGTTGCCAATCATTTTTTCCACAAACACTCTTACTATGAATATATCCTTCTACGGCCTCATGGGTCTATATGTGCATTCCTCTGGGCATATTTGAGGGGTGGAATGCATTTGATTAGCATGATCTATATTTTTACAAGTATCATCAGATATTTCTCTTGAATGAGTACACCACAGAAAAGTCCTCCATGTACTTTAGAAAAAAAAAATCTTAATTCAACCCCTAAGCCCCCAAATCTCTTCATGTTTTCTTTCACTTTTTTGTTATTGTCTTGAGACTGGCTCTCCCACCATGGGTGACAGTCTAAGGTGAAGTCCCTTAGACTTCACAGAATCTCCCTGCTGTGCAGTTCCTTTCCTGTAATCTATGAACAATTTGTCTGGTCACCCAAACATCTTTCAGGACATCTCAGGGCCATTCAAACCATGGCATTCAAACATCAAGAAGCTTTTTCTCTAGAAATGTCCAAGGGCATGTAATCTGGCTGGAGAAGGGACATGCCCTCTGTTGCAAGAGTACCCAAGAATGCCCCGCACACTACATAGAGCAAAGGTCACCAAAATGAGAAACACACCTAGGAGTTTGAGATCACGTTCAATGACCAAACCACAGCAACAGCTTAGCCACGACAAGACTCCAGGTGCATGATGGGACATGACCCCAGATGCATGATGAGTAGCACCATTCTTACGATTCAGTTAAACTAGGGAGTTGCTCTTGATAGAACTGACATCTTTCCGACCTGCTTTCACTCCAAGCCCCATTTCTCACAAACCCAGGGTGGGAACCCATTCCTAAGCACAGTGACTCACAGGGCAAAACTCTGCTCACAGCACAAGTTTGATTAAATGAGTGAACTGGTGGCAACTCCCTTTGACCTATATGTACAAAGTATTTTGATGATGGGGTAACCATATGAGTCAATTCAACAAAAGATTGAGGCCAGACTAGATCAGACCTTATATTCTTATATTTTTGGTTGTGAGCCTAGCCTTTAACGGCTGAGCCATCTCTCCAGCCCCAGACCTTATATTCAATGCAGAGGAAGTCACAAGAAAACTTGACTTCTGGCTTTAGAGTCTAGCAATTGCTTAGAGGACTAAAGTCATATTTGTCTTTTATTGAGGATATAAAGAAAAATCCAAGGCAGAAGTATGTGTGCATTGGGCATAGAAAGGCAAGACAAAAACCCCAGCAAGGCCTTGGGTTCACAGCTCCTTCTATTTGGTTCCATTGAGACACCCTTGGAGTTCTATGGGGGCGTGCACCTCCCACGATCTTTGTTTCTGTTCTTGTGGAGACAGAAGCTCTATCACTTGCCTTGAGTACAAACCATACATAGCAGAGACAGAGAGGGGAATGGCCCAAGTGAGGGGCTGGCTCTGTCACTTGCTCTCTGCTGCTGTCTTCTGCCTGGCTAGTACCCAGCACATGGCCATGCAATTTGACTTTTCTCAGCGACATAAGATAAGGCTTCTGAAAATCTTCACAGGCCACCGGGGGCCATTATCATGGTCTCTCATGTCATCGCCATTGTTTATGCCACTTGTGTAGTTTCAAGCATCTCTAAGTCGGCCATCTTTGTCTTAAACTGTTGAGCAAAGTGAAGCCAGGACTCCTCTGACCCCTCACAATTCACCCCCTCTTCCTTCCCTGTTCCCCCAACTCTTATGTGACCTATAGCTGATGTGAACCTGCCTCCACTTAGTAATACCATCTCTAAGGTAAAGAACAGAAGATGCAAGATGGCTCCAGCAAGCTCTACTTCCTAAGTTCATCAAAATACTGGACGAAGGAGTGATAGGTAGCCACTGGGTACAACAGGGAGGATGAATATCAAGGCCTTGACTCTTCCCTGTTACCCCATATGAGATGTTTCCCTGAATGCTGCTCTTAGCCTAGAATCTCTGCTGGCTTCTAGACTCCAGCCAGGCACAAAGGGACCACTCAATAAATATTTTCAGACCCAAGTATACAGGTACATTTTTATCAATTAACTCAAGACCGAGTCCCACTATTGGCAAGAGAGACAGTTGAGAATCCACTTCTTCATTGGGTAACTTGAAGATTTATTTTTGACGTTTTGTGCATAAATGTGGCTATGTGTGGGTCTATGCACATGAGTGCAGGTGTTCATGAGGCCAGAAGAAGGCATTAGATGCCTGAGAACTAGAGCAATAGCCAGTTGTGAGCCTCTTCAACGTGAGGATTGACCTTAGCAAGAATAGTGTGCACTCTTAACTGCTGATACATCTGTTCGGCGCCATTGGGTAACAGATAATTTAAAAACAGATCATACAGATATTATGTGTGTTATATATGTATAAATGTGCATGTGTGCATGCGTGTGTGTGTGTGTGTGTGTGTGTGTGTGCGTGTGTGTTCCATGACCCTCAACCAACTTGCAAACTCATGCAAGTCATGTCATTAAGATTCTCTACTAATCACTGAGAAGACCAAGCAAGGAATGAATACACACATGGTTTAACATTCAACCCCTTCTCCTATTAAACAATTTCACAAGAGCATTGTTTAAGATCTAAAAGGGACATTTCATGCTTTGACCGTATTCTCCTCTTGTGATATTTTGTCTCCTTCGATTTTTGCCAGATTTTGGAGCCTGAACCCTGCCACTTCTCAACTACTTATTGTCATCTCTGAAAATGTGTCATTGGAACTTCAAGCAACTCCTGATGTTTCTTACACATTCTACAGCAAGATGGACTGCATATTTGGAGAAGCGTTGAAGGTTGGGTAGAAGAATGAAGAGTAAGTGAGAAATGCAATTCAATCTGTCCTCAAGGGACCAGTGCTGAGGCGTTTCAGAAAAGACCAGACAATTCCTAAGGATTTAGAAGGACGTACCTTCCAAACTTGAACAATGTTGTCCCATTTAAAAACTTCTCCTAATAAGATGCTATTCTGTGGAGCTAACGGTGCATCTCAGGCAGTCAGTCACAGGGGAATAATGAACAGTATGTGTGAGGCACATTTGCTAAGATCTTGGATTGTCTTAATACCTTCTAGAAGCAACTCCCGACCAAACTAAGGTGCCTTGATTTTAACAGCTTCACTCGACATCCTCACCAAATCAGACTGTAAGAGAGCAACTCACTTAGCACCCGTACCTCCTGCTGGTAGGCTCTGTGAAAAAATTAGGTTGGGCTTAAGTTGTATAAATGGGAGAATATTATGCACTACCTCCAAGATGAGTAATTCTACAACTTTTAACCTTAACAACCTTGGATAGCGAAAAGTAATTAAAGCTTCGGGGATCCTATCACACACATGGAAGAAAACTGCACACAAAGGGGCATTTTGGACCCGGATGGCTCATCCTGCTCCTCCAGGTAGAAGTACCCTTAGAAGCAGAGCAGTTAGTTACCAGGACTCAAAAACGATGCTAATTATAAGCCTTGGCTGCGGGATCTAATTAGGTTAATGAGGAGCTCAGCCAGGCAAGGGTGTTTTTAGCACAGTGCTTCTCAGAGAGTTCTGACCGAACCTCACGTATGTATTTTGTCTTCTCCAGAATCTGGAAATACGGACAGAAAGGGGGCAGGAAGTTCAAGGGGCCATGCAATTGCAGCAAGGCCTTGGGAAGGGAATTAGCAAGTTAGTTTCTGCAGTTTGTGCTGAAGAGCAATACATATTAGGAAAAGCCCACTGTTGCCCAGTATCTTCAGAAGACAGAATTTCTAATGTCTGGAGGGCTCAACCCCCTTCCTTTTTTTTCTTTTGCTAAGATTATGGTCAATATTGTTATGGGTCCAATTGTGTTTCCCCAAATGTATAGCTTAAACACTGTGCTGTAATATGACTGACTATACCTGAAGATAGGGCCCTTACGGCCCACAGAGGGTTTAAGGATGGAGCACTGGTCAGACAGGAGTGTGGTTTTATAAGAAGAGGAAGAGTTCTTGCTCACTCATGCCACACAGCAGGGAGTCCGTACGTCAGAAAGACAGCTTTCCTCAGAACCAGCCTTCTTGGGACCTCAGTCTTAGACTTCCAGCCTTCATAACTTGGCAGAGAATTTGTGGTACAAGCCTCTGAGTCTGTAGCATTTTATAAAACAGGAGGCTGGGCGGACTAAGAAAGGCTGGCGTGGAACCTGGAGTCAGAAGCTGGCTCAAGCTGGACTCCTTGGCATGGCAAGGGGTGTGGTCAGCGTTCTAATGGAAGGACAAAGGAGCTCTTCATTCTCACACTGTGTGAAGGGGACTAAGAAGCCCTCAGGATGCTTTTGAAGGAAAACACCAGTCCGGAGAGGATTTCCTACACCGGATGCTATGGTACAACAGCCTCTGTTTCTTATAAACTCTTCGGTATGATTTTTGAAATAATAAAGAATCCTGCAGGTAGCTAGGTTTTCTTATAGAAAACGAAGATTAGACCTTAGAAGGCTTGGCATGGGGCTATGACAGCACTACTTGAACAAGGGGACAGGTGCCATCAGCCAGATATAGTCCTTGTTAGTACAGTGTCCACATATCCTTTGTCTCATTCTTTGGGAAGGCCTCTTCAATCATTTTTAACCTTCCACTGTTCATGTTGGGAAACATTTCTATGCCATAGATCGTCTATTAAAACAAAAAGGGTTGTTATAACTTGATTGACTTTACCCTGAAGATCATTAGAATAAAAAATAAATGTAAAAATATGGCATAACAGATATATTTAGTTGTATATATTTAGCAGTACTCTTTTTTAATCTTGAACAATTGTAGATTCACATAAAGCTATTTGTGAAATCACACATGACCTTCATCTGAATTCCCACAGTGGCTAAACTTGCACAACTTGAGGATGAAGCATCAGACAGGACAGACAACATATATTTAGCCATCACTTTGCATCTGTGGAGGATGATTTCCAGGACCCTGTGGACACTCAAATCTACAGATGCTCAAATTCCTTGCTTAAAGATGGCCTAACTTTTGCACATGACCTACACACATCTGAGAACTTTAAACCATCTAGGCTATTTTAACTACGTACCATGCTGCAAATACCATGCAACTAGTTGTTATGTCATATTGCTTGGCAATAATACCAAGAAAAACCATCTGTAAGGATTCAGTCTTTTCTGAGTACTTCTAGTCTAGGATTGGCATGGAGCCTACTGGTGCAAAGGGCCGGATATACACAGCCCTACATAATTTTTTAACATGTGTAGATTTATATAATTACTTCAGAAATCTAGACACTAAAATATGCCGTGTGAAGATTGCCCTCACGTGACCTCTTTACAGTCACACCCTATTTTGGGTCCTTTTGACCTCTATGTTCCCATTTCTAGAATGTCATATAAACAAGCCTTTTGGTATAGACCTTGAGAAACATAAGCTATCACATCAGTTATTTGTTTCCTTGTATTATAGAATAGCAGTGCATGCACTGTGGACTCTTTTAGATGTTTCTAATTGGGCTATTACAAATTAAGATGTTGTAAATAATCATATAAACATTTTTGTATCCACCTAATGTTTTATTTCTCTAAGGGAAATGCCAGGAAGGCAGTTTCTGGGTTATATGTTAGGTTTTCTTGTGGTTTATTAAAAGCTGGCATTGTATTTTCCACAGTGAAAGTGCTAACCTGCTTGCCCTTTTGTACTGTGCGAAAGATGGAATTCTCCTGTGTTGTCACCAGCACTTAGTATTGTTGCTTATTTCTCTTTTATAAAGATTTATTTATGCATTTTATGTATGAGTGCTTTATATGCATGTTCACCTGCAGGCCAGAAGAGGGCACTAGATCCCATTATAGATGGCTGTGAGCCACCATGTGGTTACTGGGAATTGAACTCAGGACCTCTGAAAGAGCAACCAGTGCTCTTAACCCCTGAGCCATCTCTCCAGCCCGCTGTTCATTTCTTAAAAGAAAATTTCATTCTATAAAAGGAAATACTTATCCTTAAGGCAAAACCCAACATCAACAACTCTCATTATTCACAACAGAAGGAAATGCCCACTTTTTCCTACTGGAGGTCAAATTCTCCAGGATTCTTGGGGGCTCTAGTCTGTCGGTTGGTTCATGTTGACATTTACTTTGAAGAAGATTTAGGGGTCTAGTCACCTACGATCTGAGAACCAAATAAGTCTGAAATACACTGGCTGGGATCTTGAACGTCTAGTATCTAAACTGACAAACAAAATCCTTGTTTACTCTAACGATACCCACCCTTCGAATAGTACCTGGCACATCAGTAGGTAGGAAGCATCTTATCTGAAGCAAATACAGGGTAATTTATCCACAGTGGAATCCTCCAGTGTTAGCTATACTGAAGCAAGTGGTCCTCGGAGGCTTATACCTCACAAAGGGAACAACCCCCCCCATGACTAATGAAAAATTAAGCCAGTAAAAAGGATGCTTGTGACCCTGGGTGTTCAGATAGCGGAATTTGTGACGCCTTTTCTTAAACTGCCTTTCCCTTTGGCCTCAGAACTCTTTTAGTTTTCTGATGGATCATGTTGGCCACTTAGGGCGTGTTCTGACTCCTGCTGTTTTCTGAACCTGGTTCTCCAGCCTTATTGATCACCTACGAGGTACCCATATATCTATATGTAGGTATTCCGATATATTCCAGTTCTCTTCCTGTTAGTTGTAACTCGTGGTTATTCCACCTTTGCGTGTACAAGCATTATCCTGGAGATCCCACCTAACGGTGGGCAGGAGTGCTGACAAGCAGCGATGGTGGCACATGAGCACACAGATCTTCACACCAATATCAGAAAATCACCAAGGCTTACACCCTTTCTTTAAGGTGCCCCGTGAACATGAGTGGAGAGTGTGACTTCCCTGCGTTTCAGGCCACTGGGGTTCTACTGTGTTAAGGTCTCCTGATTCTCTTCCTTTGTCTTAACTGTTAGGTTCTTCTTTCTCCCCTGCCTCCTATCCTCTGGGCAACCGTGTGTTGGCTTGTTCTTGCCCTTTCCTTGTAGTTTCTGTGCATGCGCTACAGATGTCCTGCTTATCTCAGGTAGGGAGGAGGGAGTCCCACAGCCAATCAAGCTGCCACTTTGCCTGCTTCCCTGTGGTGCTGAAAATGGGACCCAGGGCTTTGCTCATAGCTGGGAGGAACTCTATCCCTGAGCTTTATCGAGCTCCCCACTTTTTACTTAAAAGTTCTTGAAATAGGGTCTCATTAAGTTGCCCAGGCTGGCCTTGAATCACTCTGTAGCCCAGTGAAATCATAAACTTGAAACCCTCCTGCCTCAGCATCCAAATAGCTGGGACCTCCACCAAAAGACCTGGAAGTGGTTGCCACTTTCCATGACTGCATATCTATCTACTGGAGTTGCCATGGTTACCAATTTCCAACTCCTCATTGGAATGCTGACTGGCAGTGGCCAGGGACAACTGAGAGCTCAAGGGGGCAGTGATACACAGAGGTGTTATTGGTTACAATTCCTTTCTTCTGTGGCCAAAGGGAAGCCTCTTTATCCCTTCCCTAGCCAGCTATGGTCTCCTCTCCTTTCCTCCTCGGTAAGAGAGAGACTTGTAGGTCTCATCCAAGGACAGGGTAATTTGGACATCATTGGGGAGACGTGTATTTTCCAGGCCACCATCTTTATGGATGAAATGGGGTGGTGGTGCAGTGGGTGGACTTGGGCCATACAGACATGCTGCTTGCAGTGAAGGGTGAGGCAGAAACAGTCTGTGGGGCTGGCTATTGGGTGCTGAGCACTGTGAATGAGCTTTAGGACCAAAGCCCTTCGTGCCAAAAATCCTCTACCTTAGTTGACTAAGCATCCTTGCTCCTCGCTGGGATGCCTATGGCGTAGAGAACAGGTCATCCGAGGTACAGTTTCCAAGAAGGCACAGTGGCAAGGGAGTGTCACAGAGTGGACAGCACTGCAGTGCAGCATCATCTCCCTTGTCCCTGCCTCACTGAAGGCCCAGCAGGGAGGACCGAGGTGATGATTCAGCCCAGCTTCCATTTCCCCCCGAAGGTAATTGGGTTTCCATTAAATGCTGATGAGTTCTCATTACAGGAGAGTGTGCAGAGAGGGAGAAGGGGAGTGTGCGGAGGAATCTTCCATCTGAGCTGTGTCTGCTTTCAAAAGTACTGCTCGTTTCCACCCACATTTGCCGGGAGGCTATCACCTCAGTTAAAACTGCTGTCCTAAGACAGACAAGGAGTGCTGCTGGGGATGGGGGGTGGGGAAGGAAACTCCTGAACACCGTGTTAGGATATGTGTGGTACAGCCATCACGGACAAGGGGCTCAGCTGGTACAGATGCCTGTTGACCTGGTTTCCATCCCCATGACCCACATGGTGGAGAAAGGACTCCTGTCATTGTCTGTGCTTGACACATGCACATTATTATGTGTGCATGCATGTGCTATTACATGTGTGTGCAAGAATAAATAAACAAAGGTAATACCTCAAAAAAGGTATAAAACTAGGCGCACACAGGGCCTAGCCTCTTCTGGGTTCACAAGAGCCACCTGCAAACTCCTGTTTGCCACTGTGTTCGTCACAGGTACTGTCAACGTAGGGCTGGGGAGATGGTGTAGTGGGTAAAGGTGCTTGCTGTTGACCCTGGGGTTTGAGTCTCAGAATTCACGTGGTAGAAAGAGAGAAGCAATATGAACATCACGGACAATATCAACAAACACACAATACATCCAATCATCATGTAGCCCACCCATCTAGACAATTATGGCCATACAACTTCTGAAGCAGAGGAAAACCTGGCCTGCTCCTTTATGTGCTGGTAGCCAGCTGGGGTCAGCTTTTGAGAAGAGGCGTCCAGGATAGTTACACCCTAGTGTAGCTGTCATGGGCATCTAGTGCTGGGGGCTGGGACGTACTCCCTGGCTTTGTTGTCTCCTCCCCTACTCCTTGTTCTAGGGACAATGCTTCAGCCACCAGGAGTGACTCAGGCAGCCCAGCAGCTGAGTGCAGGTGGAGAGTAAGGGAGATGCTTGAGGACACAGCAAAGCCTGCTGCTTCTTGAGACTCAAGAGAAGGGACGGGTAGGGGAGGAGAGAGAGGAGGGAAGGAGAAGGGAAGAATAGAGATTCAGGCAGAGGGCTTCATTGTGCGGACTAACTCTGCTGAAATGTACTATGTAGCCCAGAGGGCTTCGCTCTACGGTAACCCTTCTGTCTCAGCCCTGCTTAGCGCTAGGATCACAGGTGAGTGAGTTTATGCTGGAAACCTTCAGGGATTAGCAACTCCTAGGCTCCCGGCAAAGCTTTACCAAAGACTGAGCAGAGAAGAGTGTCATTGTTACCCAACACTGGTTCAAACCTAGGCTGCTCCTGTTATCCAGTATTAGCCCCCAGCATTAGCACTGGTCTTAACCCATCAGGCCATGAAGCTATCAAAAGCCTCTTTCTGCTGCTATACCCAACTGCTCAAGAATCCTTTCAGAATCCTCGGGGCAAACTTAAGTTGTGCTTTGCCTCAGAGGCCTGTGTGGCACCATGGCCTGTATCTCAATGACTTCAGGCTTAGGATCCCTACTGAGGCTTGTGGGCCGGGAGACAGAAAAGTATCTGGGTTCAGGGCACCCAACAGAGCCTTCTGTGGTGAGCCAACCGCAAGTGTGAGAGCACTTACCAACTGAAATATAGTTGCAACATGGGGTCGACTCTCCACACCTTCTCTACAGACCAAACCCGGCTGTTGGCTGGAGAAAATCAATTCCCCCATACACAGCCCTACATGGCTACATCTCCTCAATGAGAAAGAATGGAGTGGTGGAAGGGGAACAACAGATCTGCTCGTGTTTCCATGGGCTTCAGAGTCAACTGGACAAAGCAGAATGGCGGGCGTGGTGTGTGTGTGTGTGTGTGTGTGTGTGTGTGTGTGTGTGTGTGATAAGAATAAAAAGAACACTGAGTCCTCGCCCTAGAGGATCCAATTTGATTGTGGGAAGTAGACAACTTTCTGAAAAAGCTTACAAAAAAGTGTAATTTCCACAGAAAGATGTGCACAATTCTTAAGCACGTGGCTAAGGGACTCTGTGAGGGACACCCTGAGAAAGCCATTGTGGCGTCAACCTCACTTGCAGACACCTCAGTATAGAAACTTTTGATTTTTTTCCCCTGAGACTTGATTTGTTTTTGTAGCCCTGGCTGTTCTGGATCTTGCTCTAGGCTAGACTGACCTCGAACACACAGAGATCCACCTGCCTCTTTCTCCCAAGTGTTGGGACAAGCGGCATGCATGTGCCACTAATGCCTGACTTGAATTTTAGTTTTTAAAAAGCAAACAAAACTTTTCAAAGGCAAGACCCCAACAGTAAATCTAGCAAGGGTGTCTAAAAAAAAAATCCCTACTCCACCCCGTTGGTTTTAATTGGCAGCCAGGACTTGATTGTGATAATTTGTTGTTAGTGCTACATTTACAATCATGAAAAGATTTCTAGGAAGTTGGGTCCTTTGATTTTACTATCCCATGACCAATTTACTATCCTGGTCATTGTTTCTATCCACATTGCAATTAAAGTCAACCCCAGACATCTCATTTTGTTAAATTCACACTGTGATTTACGACATTCCAGTTAGAGACGGATTATTTGTTTTTGACAGACGGATTAGTTATAGATGACTTAGTTTGCTCTGTTTGATATTAAAACAAAAAATGCTTATGTGTGCTTATTCCTGGATGCCAGCCACTGAAGGCTGGCAAAGGAAAAAGTGTGCAGGCCATGCACAGGCGCAAGAAGGGAAGGGTTAGAGAGAGTCAGAAGCCCTAGCACGAGAATAGAAGCCATCATTTGATTCGCTTGCAGATGCTTGCAGATGGTAATCTAAGGGGTTTAGCACACCCTGGAGATGAGATGCTGAGTGATATGTTGGGAAGGGAGGGGCCAGGAGGGGAATCGCAAGGAGCCAAGGGGCTCCAGAGAGGTTTGGCTTTAGCCAAGGAATGGAGGCATCATGAGAGGAAAAGGCTCGCTTAGAGAGGGCTTAGTAAGGTAGGGAGGGAAGGAAAGAGAGAATCAGGAGTGAGTGAGAGGCAGAGACAGAAAGACAGAGAAAGAGAGAGCTATCTCCCTCTTACCTATGCAAAAATTATGAATGGGGCTACAGTTTTGCCCACCCAGAGAGTACCTTGTTAAAAAGGATTTATTTTTATTATTTTTAACTGTGTGTGTGTTTGTTTGTGGTGGGGGTACATGTATGTGAGTACCACCAGGACCTGTAGAGGCCAGAGATGTTGGGTACCCCTGGAGCCAGAGTTACAAGCAATTGTGAACTGTCTGATGTGGGTGCTAGGAGTTGAACTCAGGTCCTCTGTAAGCAGTGCTTGTTAGCCAATGAGTCATCTTGCTGGCCATAAGTCCCTTGTTTTAGTTGCCACAAAGACTGCCTGGGGGTGGACCCATAGTAGCGCTGAGAACCACGGTGAACAAGGTTGGATACTGTGAAATGTCTGCATCTCCTTCTGTCTGTCCTCTGGTTCCCACAAAGTAACATCTCAAGTGTCCTTGTCATTCTGAGCTGAGAGGCAGAAGTGCCTGGACTCAATGCTGTTCTACAACCTGAGGTCCTGAGGTCACGGATGAAATGAGAAAATTTCTGCTTCCTTAGATGGTGGCAGAAGACAGTTCTTATGGAGGAACTGGACACACAAAAGGACCTCTGACCAGAATCAACTGTAACCTCAAGATGAAAAGCTCACCACTTGGGCTAACACACCACCCAAAACTTCAGTACTCAGCTCAGCAAAGGGAAGCTCTCTACACACCAAGACAACCCATGTCTCAATTTTGTGTTCTTGTTAAATGCCATTTTGACATTTACATAACTTTGTAGGTTCATCAAAGGGAAGAGTGAGGCCTGGAGAGATGGCTCAGCAGTTAAAAGCATTGACTGCTCTTCTTCTTGAGTTCAATTCCCAGCAACCACTTGGTGGCTCACAGCCATCTGTAATGGGATCTGACATTACAGATCTGGTGTATCTGAAGGCAGCAAGAGTGTACTCATATACAATAAAATAAATTCTTTAAAAAAATAAAGGGAAGAGTGAGACAGCACAAGTTTTGTACTCAATACAGGGAAACAAAAGATAGTGCCTCAGAATACCCACGTGCATGTCTGATGGGACCTTCACAAAATCATGCTTTATCAAGAGAGAAACTGTCCTCTTTGCAGAAGAAAATGAGAGTAGAAAATAAGGGAGTGGGTTTTTTAACACCGAGTTTGTTTTGGTTGATCATATTTTTAGAAAGAACCAAGAGCAGACTATGTGCTGTTTTGTTTTTGTTTGTTGGTTGGTTTTTCAATGCTGGAATTTGGATCCAGGGCCTGGCATCTACCAGACAAACACTCTGCCAGTGAGTTACAGCCTCTGCAGCTTTTACTTCATACAGCATTTCTACTTTTCAAATGTCAGCCTGCACACGCACAAGAACTCACACACACAATGCACATATGCACACACACATGCACACACACAATGCACATATGCACACGCACATGCACACACACACAATGCACATATGCATACACATACATGGACACACACACAAGGGAGAGGGGGAGGAGTGTTGGTTTTCCTTCCTTTTCCTTCTATAATGACTTGGGCCCCTGGGTTCTCCTGATTCCTGCACATCACTTTAGATGAGACATTGTGAAACTTGTGTTTTCTGTGACCGACAGTGCTCAGGACCTGGCCTCTTTACTGCTCCCAGAAGCAGAAACAGCCAAGTGCTGAGGAGAAACTGATGAGAGGCTCTGGGGAGTCTGGGTAGAGTTGCAGATCACAGTCTAGGAGCCAGGACTCTTGCTCCTGCTCCAGCTGAGCTGTCTGAAGACAGCAGGGGCTGACCCAGAACTGGACACCCTGTATATCTGAAAGGGTGACAGCTCAAGAGTGATGGGAAGTCCCCTGTCTATAAATGCTAGTGGTGGGTGGCATGGTCACTCTGGATACCTTGTGGAGGGTCTTTGTCCCCTTGAATGTTGTGGGAATCTGGCTTCAACCCCAGATCAATAGCTATAGCAAGTAAGTGACAGTGACAGCTTCAAACAGCAAAATGTTGACATTTTACTGTTGTCATAATACTGTGATTCCTGACAGCAAATACAGGCGGGCTTTGTCCTCAGCCCAGGACACAGATCTCCTCGTCCTCTGGGATTATCTGGGTGATAGGAATGTCTTTGTTTAGATGATGTAAGTTTTGGTTGGTTCCTGGTTAGAACTGGTCACCAGAACGACACACCATAATTATGCACACTGTTCTCTGGCTGAAGACTAGGTTAGTAACAGAGCATGCCCATGAACTGGAAGCTTCAGGAGTTTCCCTCTCCGTATGTCTTCATCCGAAGCTTACCTGTACCATCTGTGACATCCTTGAAAATAAACTGCGGAATTTAAGGTAGACATTTCCCCAGGATCTGTGAGCCAATCTAGAAACTGATTGAAACCGAGAGAGGGTGTGGGGAAGGTCAGACTTCTAGCTGGTCAGTCACGGGAGGCCTTGCAGCTAGCATCTGAAGCCGTGGGTCAGTTGTGCAGGACCGAAGCCTCAACCCATGGGACCAGACTCTGAATGTAGGCGCGCAGTGTCAGAGGTGGGCTAGACAGAAGGAGTCCTTACTAAAGGAAAGGCAGTGGTGGGGTGACCGAAAGCACCACGCAGGAATAGCATAGGAGTTCCCCTATGTCATCCATATGTCCAAAGAACCACGTGAGAGTCATACTTTATACAGACCTTCCCAACCCCTGAGTGTTAGGAGAGGCAGACACCTGGGGAGGACATTACTGTCTCTGTGCCAGAGCTCAGGACAGAGAGAAAACAGACAGAGAGCGAAGGCCCTTACCATAGTGGGGGATGATGGCCCAGGCCATGGCTGAAGCATAGATACCGCCAATCATCCAGAACATGCAGAGCCAACTGAGGTGCTCACCGCGCTTCTCCCGGGCCAGGACTTCAGCAAAGTAGGAGAACACAGTGGGAATGGCGCCTCCAATCCTGTCAAGAAGTGCAGAGGACACATGAGACTGGGCCTGGGACAGCTAAGGTGAGGCGAGGCAAATGCAGAGTAAATTCTAGCAATGCATATTCTCTCCCATCCCCGGCCTAGTGAGCGACATGGTTTTTCTATTGTTCTATATACAAATGTGTCCACGGTGAACACAGATGTATTGCCTTACCCAAACTTGAGGTTGCAATTAGGCTATGTGGACAGCAGGTGGCAGTGGTACCCCACTCATGTGGTTTGCAGCTTCACTTACAATTCAGATGGGGGTCTGTGCTCAGCGTTGGAGAGTCGACATATTTATTAAAAGGTACAACAATCTGGTGGCTTCTAACGCGTGCCTTAACAGACTCATTAAAACAAAGAGAAGCCCTGTGATGTGTCTCACCCATGTGACTGTGGGAACTTTGGGCACAGCTATAATAAACACCTGGGGGGGGGGGCTGTCCACCATCTTTGTCTCTGTTGCTACCCCACAGAAGTGGGTCTTCCAGACTGGTGGTGTGATGTGCCGGCAAACACAGAACTGACAGGTTCACCCTCTAGATTGGTTCTAGCCTTTCTCCAGGAGACAGGGTAGCTGAACCAATACAAGGTTAAGAGTCACTAATGATGCCAAACAGACGCAATCAAGTATATCCCAGTAGATTAGGTAGTTGTTTTTATGTAAGATCTTTTGTTTCATTCCTCTGACTTAAATTTTTTTAGTGTGTGTGTGTGTGTGTGTGTGTGTGTGTGTGTGTGTGTGTGTGTGTACAAGAATATGGGTCCCCGTTGCACGGAGACCAGGAGAGGGTGTCAGAGCTCCTCAGCTAGCAGGTGGTTGTGAACCGCTCACACAATGTAGGTGCTTTGAATTGAACTTGGATCCTCTAGATTAAGCATTCTTAATCACCGAGTGATCTCTCCAGCCTCCTAGAAGGAGCCCCTGGCTGACTTGAAAGTCTGTTGTGAGTAGTGGGTAGACCACTCAGGCAAAGGGCTCTCAAATGAGAGGCTACACATGTAGATTTTTGTCTATGCCAGTAGGTGAGTCATAGATTTCATCATAATTTCATAAGTCGTGACCCTAAATTTTCGATTAATTGCCTCAAAAAGACCTTACTTATCTTTACTTCCAATTACTATCTTCAATACATTGTTTTAGAAAAACCTAAAAACAATATAACCAGGGCGTAGAGCCAGCACCTAGAGATCTAGCCTCAAGGTACGTGCTCCTTCCTTTATGCTGCCATGAGGTAAATGGCTATTGACATTTTAAATGATGTGTTGTCAAAGAGTAAAACATGTCTGTCCATGCAACAACAACTTATTGTTGAGCCTTACATACAATAAAGGAGCATTAGTCACGCCTCCCGCAAATGCAATTTGAGGAAAGGTCATTTCATAGCAAATGGGCCTGAACAAATGAACCACAGAATGCATAATGCTCTTCGTAAACTGGGAGGCCAAAGCACGGCACTATGCTAAGCATCCGAGCCCGCTCACGATGATGCCGTGGTCATCCTCTGGTGGACACGGCAGAAGGCTCAGGTCAGTGTATTCAGTCGATGAGCCGTGAAATCAATTCAGTAATCTATATAGCATCTCAGAAAATTTGCTAGAAATGAAAATATTTAATTGAGACTCAAGCAATAAGGGAAGGCGTAAGTCCATTTTGTGAAGCCTTTGTTTCTAGAAACATTTTCGGTATGCATTATATATTTTGGTGCACATATATTATTATATGTGTTATAAGTGTATATTCATGCGTATCATAGTGGGCCACAGAATGTCTTTCTTTAACTTCCCCCTTTTCCTCTCTTTCCCTCTCTCCCTTCCTTCCTTCCTTGCTTTTCTAGTGTTAGGGATCAATCCCAGGGTCTTGTGTATGCTTTGCAGGCAACATGCCACGGAACAGTATTCTCCAGCCCCACAGTGCACTTCTTGGCAGTAAGTCCCTTGCTTAAAGCAGTTATTTCTTTTCTCAAGGCTGTGAATATTGTGGTTGAACACGTGGTCATTAACATCAGCACACACACAGGCAGCAACCAGGTTCCAGTTCAGCAACCAAATCCTCAAACAGGAGACATGCATGTGGTGGGCCAGACAGTGGGAACTGTCTGGTTCCAACCACAGAGGACTCATAACTCTCTGTCTGTCTTTTTGAGGAGCTCATACTAGGTTCAGTTTTAAGTTTCAACAATGTTTGAACAGCTTTTTATTTTTTTTTTAATTGAGGTTTTTTTTTTTTATTATTAACTTGAGTATTTCTTATATACATTTTGGTGTTATTCCTTTCCGGTTTCAGACAAACATCCCCTCCCCCTCCCTTCCTTATGGGTGTTCCCCTCCCAACCCTTCCCCCCATTGCTGCCCTCTCCCCAACAGTCTAGTTCACTAGGGGTTTTTAGCAGGACCCAGGATTCCCCCCTTCCACTGGTGCTCTTACTAGGATATTCATTGCAACTGAGGTCAGAGTCCAGGGTCAGTCCATGTATAAGTGGCTTAGTCCAACAATGGGGTCTAGAAGCTCTTCCAGTTCTTTCTCTGATTCCTTCAAAGGGGATCCTGTTCTCAGTTCAGTGGTTTGCTGCTGGCATTCGCCTCTTGATTTGCTGTATTCTGGCTGTTTGAACAGCTTTTTAAATGATCTCATTACAACACACGACATTGGTGGAAAAATAGAATATCTCTATTGCAAAATCATCTCATGCTATTGCCTTCTCTATTTGCTGTGTGGAATCTATTTTCTGTAACATACATATTTCCCTGTACTATCGCATCAGCCCAGTGTGTGTATGCATGTGCATGTGCATGTGTGTGTGCATTGGTGTGAATGAATATGAGTGTGCATTTGGAGGCTTGAAGACAGCTCCAGGTATTGGTCCTTGATTTCTACCTCATTTGAGACAGGCTCTTTAGTTTGCTTGGTTTTCTCTTGCATATGACGGGTTGGCTCTTTTGCAGGCTTCCAGAATTCTCTTGTTGCCACCTCCCACCTCCCTCCAAGCTCACACGATGCAGTCAGTTTTCACATGGCTTTGGGGGATTCCAACTCAGATCTTCATGGTTGCATGGCAAATGCCTTTACCCACTGGGCCATGTCTCTAACCATGGCATCAGTTTTCAGGGCATAAAAGAATCCCTAGCTTTGTCTGACTTTCCAAGTCTTAATTAATGTTTTATCAGGATATTGGACACTCTGAATGGAACCGATATAACTCATACTTCATGAAAGCAAAATTACATGCCAGGGTATGTTGGGAACCTTGGAACCAAGATAAATGTACTCTGACATGGCTAAACATTTAAGACTGCCTGTTAGTTTGCAACGAGCCAGAGTTAAAGAGAGAAAAAATGCTCTAAGTATTCAATAACTGAGCTGATTTTGTTTCATTGTCCCCCCCCCGGAAGGTAATTGTTTTGGCGTGGATGGTTCTCCATTTGTGCACCATGCTGCACAGAACTCTAATAAGGTTAAATGAATCTGAGGTAGTGTGGGATATTAGTAAATTCTTTGAAAATTTCTCTATTCTCCAAGATCTATAAAACAATCCAAATGCTCCCCCTTATTGTGACTTGTCATCTATTTTTAGGGAAAACAATACCATCTTCTGTAGCCTGCTTTATTCAGAGGAAACCCATCCTTACTGTGTTAAAGTCTCTGGTGTTTCACACTCTGCGCGAGGAGAAGGTGTACAGTGCCTGGTGTGAATCTCGAGCACCCATCACTGGCCCGGAGGGTACACATCACATATTTTCTCCTAAGACTTTCAGACGTTTCCAAGGTGAAATAGTAGAACAACACACTCTCCTGGATCTGCTGTTTTGATGACTTAAAGGTCCCAAAAAACAAGGGCACGTGCCACTTTCTAAATCAATATGACCTCAAAAACGCTGAGGAGATGCCAGTACTGAGTCATGGTGTGAGTCAGCATACCTCCCAGCATTCCCAAGTCACCCTGTACCTTAGCTACCCTGTGAGCTCACTGCTCAAATGTGATGGTCCTCAGCACAGGACACGTTCACTTGGGGGCTGATCAGAAAGCACTGGGCAATCCTGATGGATCCCCTAGGAGCTCTTCAAACACCTGGGTATCTTTCATAAAAATGTTGTGGCTGAAACAATCATCACCAATAAAAGTTTCTGGATAAGAGGAGAAGCAGGAGCTTTTGTGTCTCGTAAATGCAATTTAGTTCCGACAAAAAAAAAAATGGCTATGCTAAGATGAAGCTGCCCACAGCCCAGCCCCCACTGCTTGAAAATTCAAAAAGGTTCCCCACTGCTGCTTTATCTTAAGGTATTCAGTGATGGTCCAATCAGAATTTACCAGAAAGAAAGACAGACAGGCAGAAAGAAAGGTAGACAAACAAAGAGAAAGTTTTAAAAATATGGACTAAGAGAAGGTGGAAATGAAGCCTTTAGACACAGCTAGGGATTAGAAGTTTATAGTGGAAATTGTTGGTTTCTTTGGAGACTCGGTTGTGTCGTGTGCTGTTTTTCTGGATATTTTTGCTGAAGCGGTCATATAGGAGGGTGTTTTACTAAAAACAGACACATGGTGTTTTTTCTGGAGGCAGCCTGGAAAGGGGGCATGTGATGTTCTGTTAGAGCGGATGCTTGGGAGAACACATGTTTGGAAGGGATATGAATACAGCCCAATGGACAGTGGATGACACTGGATGGTATTGGTGCGCCTCGCCACTCTTTGCTGGTCATTGTTGGGCTTTGCTAAGGCTGTTTGGTGTTGGTTCACCTTTCCAGTCTTCGTTAGTTACCATCTGTTGTGATTTAATAGAGAGAAACACCAAAAAAAACTTCTGGTGGCGTTCGTTCTGGTGACTTCTTGCTGCTTCTGCAGATTCAGGCCGCTAGTGGCTTCTTGCCTCATCCTCAGATCTGGGCTGATTGGCAGAGCCTTGTGGTTTCTTCTGGATCTTCAGCTGTTGCTGATTTGTGTGAATGGTGTTTGTGAGAGGATCGAGCTGCTGCTGCTGGTTTGTGAGAATTGAACTGCTGATATATCCTGACCACGCAGATTGGATTTTCTCCAAAGAAGTATTTCTGAACAGGTCCACATCCTCCTTTGCTCTGTTAACCTTTCCTTTCCTCTACCTCTGGTGGGTGGTGGGCCAGAAGGGAGGTTAAAGTATTTAAGAACCCTTATTAAAGTAGGTTTTGAAAATTGATTTGGTCAGTTAGCGTATAAATCACTATTCTTGAGTTTCTAAAGATTTTAAAATGGAATTGCCACATACAATCCTACTATAGTACTTCTTGTTGTATACCAAAGGAGTCTAAGTCAGCATGCCGCCTGCATACCCATGTTCATTGTGACACTGTTCATAACAGCCAAGATGTAGAACAACTGTCTACCAACTATTAATATTTTGAGTTGGGTGGTCTTCCTTTCTAAGGGAGGTGTCCTGTTGGTGAGGGGATAAAGTGTTGTGCATATATACAGCAGAGCTGTATTGGGCCATAAAGAAGAATGAACTTAAGTAATTGGTGGATGTCATGGGATTTTCCCATTGTCAAAATAAATAAGACTCAGAAAGACAAACAAGTTTTCTCTCATACACGGACATAGATTAACGAAAGGGTGCCTATAGCCCAAAAGCAGAAGGAAGACATATCAGGGGAAGAGGGGGTTATAGGACATGGACAGAAAAGAGAGGGTGGAAGGCAAGTGTGAACAAAACACAATCATATACATATATGGAAATCCATATGCTAGTTAGAAAGGCAAAATACAAGGGGAGGACACATCCAACTATTGGTTGTTGTTGATGGTGCTTCCCACATTAGGATACAATTTCTGAGAACACATCAGAGATAAATATTTTGGTGGGAGTTCTCACAGTGCATGCATCAGTAGCTTTTAAAGGTTTTTTTTTTTTCGTTGTTGTTGTTTTTGTTTTTTGTTTCTTGTTTTTTTGTTTTGTTTTTGGTTGTCTCCTTTGACCATGGCTAGGGATAAATTTAGATATCTAGAACTATCCAGAGGCAATGTTAGTAGTCTAACTGACTCAGGAGGTGTTTCTGGCATCAAGGAGGTAGAGGCCAGGGAGGGTGCTAGATGTCTCTCAATGAATAGGACAGGTCCCCGGGAAGAAAGAATTACCCATCCCAGAGGGTCAACAGTCTCAAGGATAAGAAACAGCTACAGTGAATAGAGATTTAATGAGTGAATATAATTGGTTTTACATTTAAAAGAATCCATAAAGCAAGGATTAAATAATTATCTTTTTCACTATTTCATGGGTCAGACATCCATAAATTCCCTCAGCATGGAAACTGTATTGTTCATTTCATAATGCGGCTATTAAAACTACTCAGGATCCTTACTTCCAAGCCCGTCTGTGATGGGATGTTTACATAAGAAAGCAGCCAGTGTAACTTCCTCAGTACAGACATTAAGTCTATACTAGGAACTTCCCAAAATGTCAAATCTTAATTATCCTTGGTAATAGGAGACCCAGAAAGAAGAGTCACTGGAGTCCACATTACACAGGAAGAAAACAACCCACTTATAAATTTATATAAATCTGTGCGAATGAACTTGAATATCAATAATTGGAATTTTAGAGTTGAAGCAGTAAAGTTTTAAATACTTAATAAGTAATGCTAACTTCGGGTTTTTACAACAATATTTATGAAACGGTAAAAATAAGAAGCTACACATTGAAGCACACTCCTAGAACAAGTTAGGGCTTCCATCCAGTACACAGACCTCCTTAGGTGCATGTGTGAGTCAATACAGGTATTGAAATCTAAGACAAAGTGGGGTGGGACACTGTTCAAGACAAAGAACACACCAGCACTGCAGGCAAGACTCCCCCTCTTTTGGGAAACGTGAAGCAGGTATGTTAAATCAGGTTAGTGTAGCAGGTGTTGGAACATGTCAAGGATTATTGTCTGCACAGTCGTTCCAGAAGCAAGAAAGCTTGGCTGTCCTAACCCCCACAATGCTCCTGTCTGGATGGGGAGGGTACATTTGTCCTTGGGCTGTGTCATAGGGAGGTATGCAGGCTGCCTTGGCTTGATAAATCTTCCCCAAAGACCGACACATCCTAGGCTTTGTCCCAAGCTTACCCAACTTTGACAGGTGCCAGAACTTTTGTGAGGTGGAATCGAGTTGGAGGTGTCATGGCCAATGGGGATGTGCTCTGAAGGGGAGTATCTGACCCATCACCTTCCAGTCTTTAAAAAATATTTCTTCTGGTTTTGACATTACAGTATAATTAAATAATTCTCCCCTCCCTTACTTCTCTCCAAGTTCTCCCTTAAAACCCTCCTTGGCCTCTTTCAAATTCATAGCCTCTTTTTCATTGTTTTTAAATGCATATATGTTTATATGCATTTAGGTCTATATCTGTACGCCCTGCTCAGTCTGTATGCTGTCACTTGTGTGTATGTTTTTGGGGCGGACTATTTGGTATTGGAGAGCCAATTGGTGTGCTCTCCACTGGTAAAGACCCCCCACTCTCAGCTTTCCTTAGTTGCCTGTTGTTCTTTGTGTAGGGCTGATGCTTTATCACCATCCACATTGGGATGTCTGCCGGTGTTCTTGTTCAGATCATGCTTAGGCAGTCCTGTTGGTGAGACTTTCTGGCTGTCGCTTCCAACATCACCAGAGACAATCTCACCGCACACTCCCTGATCTTCTGGATCTGCCCCCTGTCCTCTAATGTTCCCCTTTCTGGTGTGGAAGCCTTAGATGTGTCAGTTCAGACTGGGCTTCACAACTCTGGATTTTGATCGGTTGTGGTTTTTTTGTAACGGTCTTCATATGTTACAAGGAAAACTTTCCTTGATGAGGGGAGGACTACACTTCTCCCTGGGCATAAAGACAAGTATTTAGTAGTTAGGGACTGTGCTGGTTTAATAGAGTGGTGGTTGTGGGTTCTCCTTCAAGATCTCTTTTTTTACTTCCTAGCTTGCATGAGGTGAGCAGTTCACGCTACCACAGGCTACCTTCTTTTTGATGTACTGTTTTGCCAAAGGCCCCAAAGTAACAGAATCAACCAGTCAATGATTAAATTCTGCAAAACAGTGAGGCCCTAGTGGCATACCACCTCCGACAAGGCCCGCCTCCTAATGCTTCCCAAACAGTTCTGCCAAGTAGGGACCAAGCTTTCAAATATCTAAGACTTATGGGGCCATTCTTATTCAATTTATTGCAGGATTCTACTAAGTAATTTTGTTCCACTTTTAATCCTTCAGTAAACATGTAAGAAAGAATAATTTTATTCAGGGGCTGAGGTGATGGTTCAGGGGTAAAGTGATCTCATGAAAACCTGAGTTTACATCCTCACGTAGTAAGCCAGGCTTGGAAACAAATGCCTATAATCCCAACATAGAGGGACAGAGACAGGAGAATTGTGGGCAATGAGCTGGTTGGACAGTTTAGCTGAAACTGTAAGCTCCAGGTTCAGTGAGAGACCCTGTCTCAAAAAAATGCAGAGAAGCCATAGAAGAAAACACCCAGACTTCAATCTCTGGCCTCCATAGGGCATCCAATATATATAACACACAAACACGTGCAAATAAAGAATACCTTAACTACTTTAATTGTAGCTTTTTCACAGCGTAATTTTCAATCTTTTATCCCCACCTTCCATTTTTGTTAGGAAATGAGAAACTATGTGGGAACGTAAGTAAGGAGGAGGTTGAAGAATTACTATAAAGCCACTAGTTCTGTGCAGATGATAAGCAAGATTCAAACCCATCAGGATAGGACCCTAGCAGTTTTTATTCAGATGGGTATTAGGGGCACACGCAAAGACAGTGGATGGTCTAGTCTATGCCAGGCATCACAATCACAAATAACACACAAGGAAAATAACCTTTTAATCCTTACTTAGAACCAACAGAAGTGTGTTTGTGGAGGAGGGAAGACATTTTGCTACCAGCCAAATTATGTAGCCATTTTGCTTTAAATTGCATTAATAAATTAAAAAAAAAACAACAGTCAAAGTAACAACTCAAAAGACATTGGTATCTATTTTTAATTTTTATTTTCTTGAGGAACCTCCACACTGATGTCCACAATGGCTGTACTGCTTTGCACTTCCATGAGAGGCAATTGTGCTGCTCTTGGGCTTGTACCCAAAGGGCACACTACACAGAGATACTTGTGCACCCATGTTTATGGCTGCTATGGCTTAAATGAAAGAGCAAAGACTGCACACTCTCTGGGCTAGGTTGATCCAGAGAATGAAGGTGCTGTGCTGATTAGAGGGCACGTGCTTGCTATAATAAATCAAGATAAAAATCAGGAGAGGCACACATACTGGGAAAGGACCTCCTCAGCCAGTGGAGAGCTTTAGTTCTCCAATCTCCAAAACCATAAAAAAAAATAACATTTTTTCATACAGAAAGTTATTTCCTCCATACTCTGTAAACTATAAAGACAGTGTTTTGTAGAAAACTTGGTCATTTGAAGACATTGATTTGTAAACATATAACTTGGGCAACTCTGTGCATTGCTAACAAAAGAGCAAGAGCACAGCGATGCAACTCTTCTAATTCCTTTACAGTCAGTCTGGTTCTCCTAAGCCCTTACATCTGTGGATACACATGCACCTGCAGAAGCAGCCTGGTACCAGAGGGAGGTATACTCAGTCACTTGTTGCAAACATCTACTCATCCTCACTTTGAATCTCTACTTATCCACGCACTGTCATCTGTCTATCTACCCTCCACCCTCTCAAGCTCTTCATCAGTTGAACTAACCATCAGTTGTTAGTGCTGTAGGCAAAAGCGTAAGTTCCCATCCTCAAGGGGCTCCAAGGGAGAATTCTAAAGGTGCATATGGCTAATGTATGACTGCATGACTTT
The DNA here is from genome assembly GCF_011064425.1 of Rattus rattus. Classification (NCBI taxonomy): domain Eukaryota; kingdom Metazoa; phylum Chordata; class Mammalia; order Rodentia; family Muridae; genus Rattus; species Rattus rattus. The sequence continues at coordinate 200,487,647 of NC_046156.1, read as the reverse complement.
CTGAGGGTGGAAGATATTTTGTTCTATCCCTTTCCCATTGGGATCACCACTATTTTAAACATATACGGTTTGCCAAAAAGGTCAACCTTTGCATCAGAAAGCCTTGTAAAAGGCACTGTCTCTTCCAAAAGAAACATAGAGTGAATAGAGCCACACATAATTATTTTATAAGAGAGATAGTAAAATGATGGGAAAATCAGGGAGGTTGATTTAATATATGTTCATTTACTGAGCACATTTGAAATATTATCATTTAATGTATACTAAGTGTAAAATTGTACATGAGCTGGTGCATTTTTTTACATGCACCAAGTCTTCAAATTTTAGTGTAATATATCTTTGCCCTTACAATAAATGCATTGCAGCTGGGCAAATCACGTTTAAGGCATCTGGTAGCTACCTGTGGCCAGTTGGTTACCATGTTGAACAGCAAATCTAAGAAAGCATTACTCCTCTGTGTACAGTTTGGTTCGAGATTAGTTTTCAATTAAATACATGTCAAGCACATGCTGGGAAAAGTCTTCCCATTCCAATTTGTTTAGCCATCATGTTTAGGGGTTGGTGTCATACACAGTCAAGAGTCATTTCTGGTAAAATCTCAGATACAGCAGGCCTGGTGGTTAGGAGCACCAGCTTTTGAGCCTGACACTGTGGGTTTAAAATCTGGCTAGATCACTCACTGTGTGCCCTTGGGTACTTATCACACTTCGATGTGTCTTACCCTCCTCATGTAAAATACATAGATAATCATACCTGATGACGGTATTTCCTCATGGGGACCAATGGGATTCAGCTGAGTCAGTTCTCATAAACTGCTGGGCCCAACTCCTCCCACAAAGCAAGCACAATTCAGGTATTTGAATCATAAAAAAAAGCTACAGAATTTTCACTTTCTCGGTATGATCAGCAAATTATTTCTTAGGAGAAAACACTATTGAGCAGGAGACTACATAGTTCTAAATCAGACTAAAAATCAGAAACCCCAGGGGCAGGGGACCATTTGGAAATAACAGTCTTTCTCTGCCTTGATTTTCTTTAGTTAAGGGAAAACATTTTTCAAGTGTCTAATTTTTAAAGCAGTTGTGAAAATAAAGCTCATGGAAGAATCATCCTTGGTGGCAAAGAACCCTTCACAGTAGGAGTGCTCTCGCTGGCACCCATCAGATAACACATACTGTGCACAGCTATGAAGTATTGGCGGCTTGTCTCCACCCACACTGCGGGACATGACTCGTCTTTTTTCCCTCCAATACACAGGAACAAGCACACTTCACTCTCATCTCTGTCGCTATTCTATCTTCCTCCTGATCATCATGCTCAACAGCGCCAAGTCCTCAGTGAGCAGCTCCCAATTCTGACACTGCCTGGCGTCCAACACATTAGCATCCCCTTAATTAACGGTGACTGGAAACAAATAATTTAATTCTGGGGCAAATGAAAATGAATCAGCGGTGCCAACTCCATTTCCCAGCCTTCTAATTGTCTGTAACAGAGGAAAAGAAGGGCATGTGCTGCCTTGGTGTGAGATTCATTTATGAAAATAAAAGATGGACAGACAATGAGTGAGGTCTCATTCTTACCCCAACAGACACTGAGGTGCCCAGCAGGAAAATCTTTCTTCTGACAGAATAAACATTTAAAAACCACAAAGACTGTGCCAGCTGGATATCTTTATTTTCCAAGAAGACACCACTCAAGACTCGGCTTGGTGAAAAGAAAAAGAGCAGACATCTGAGCATGATAGTGCATACCTATAACGCCAGCTCTCGAGAGGCTGAGGCAGGAGGATCATGTGCTTGAGGTCATTCATTCTGAGTCTCATAGTGTGATCCTCTCTAAGGGGTTCATGTTTGTCTGTTTAGAGACAGTGAAATCGTAAGCCCGGGCACATCTCCTGTGAATGGCCTTTTACATTCGCAAGCCGAATTCTAGAGGAAGACATACAGGTCTTGGATTTGGGATGCCCAGGTGACTTCATTATGATGTGGCAAGTGAATGGGACTGAGTGTAATCGTTCCTGGTTCTAAATCTGCAGCATTCAGGGTTTGGGCTTGGTGACCCAAGGTTCATATGTTTTAAAGCTTTCAATAAATGGACCTGGCGGGCAGATTCTCTACTAAATGATGCTTCACCTCTGCCAGGTACCTCTCTTCCAATGGAACGTTCTAGAACCTTAAGGATCGAGCAAGTACAGGATGGAACCGGGCCTTCCCAGTCCACCGTGAGCTAGATCTGGACTAAAAATATCGCTGGTAGATGATGCTGTCACTTTGTTCTACTAAAATCCAGTCAATCCAGTAAACTCTGGGACACTGATTGTCCTCTATACATTTATTCTTTCTTGAAGCATAGTCATCCCCTTTGGGGAAGATTGTGAGCAATATTCACAATAGATCTTCACTGACATAGTAGCATCTTTCCTCAGAGGGACCTGGCTTCTCCCTTTCGCAAAGAATTTTGGGTATATAAGGTGGCGCCAGCCTGCTACTTGACTGAGGAGCCAAGACCATTTTCAAAGATGTGAGTGAAAGTTTTGTTCATTTGGTATAGAACTTGTCTGCTCATAAAGGTAAAATAAGAGTTTAATAGCTCTCTATCTCACTTCTAGATCTATTTACAGAGCCAGGTCATTGGTCTTTGTACATCATTGCCTCTCCTATGTCCCTGCACATGACCAGTAGTGCAACTTTAGTTAACTCTGTCCAAACCCGGAATTTACAGACAGACTTATTCTACCTCCCAAAGTAGCCTTTTCCCCTAGTCAAACCCCTGTAGGCCGCCTAGACCAATAAAACCAGTTATTTGAGACAACCTGATCCTGGATTTCAGAGCAGTCTCTAAATAATGTGAAGTATTATAGTAATACTACAGTTCTTTCTTACTTAAATCTTCAGAAGAAATATGAGCATTCGAACATTTTTTTTTTTGCTGTACAAATAGAATTCTAACTTAAGCAAAACCAGTCCCATATCAGCCATTCCTAACACCTCCCTGCCACGGGAGCATAGGCGCTTCTGTACCTTCCTGGATTTAAACGTAGAAAACTACATTTCTAAGAATCAACATTCTAGCTTCTTAGGCTGACACAAAACCAGAAGAAATACGTTAACAGTTTCCTTCTTGGTGCCGAGGTCTTACAGAGTGAAACCGTGTACAATCACGAGCAAACACATTACTTTAAAATATGAAGGAGAAAAACCTTACCCGAATCCTGAAAGCAAACGACAGAGGAGAAAGAAGCCGTAACCTTGGACAAATGAAGAAAGGAAGGCAAAGAATCCGTTGACGGACATGCAAATCAGAAGAGACTGCTTCCTTCCCACTTTGTCTGCCAGTCCTCCCCAGAAGAACGCCCCCACCATCATCCCGAGGTACACTATGCTGCCTGCAACACACAGAAAACAAAGGAGCAGATCAGAGATTGGGGACACACAGCACATAACAACAAGGCACAGAACACACTCCAGCATTGTAAACAGGAGAACACAGCTAAAAGCACATCCTTAGGGATGCAGTACGTGGGTCTCAAGTTCGAAGTCAACTTCGGCCATGCCGACCCCTCAGAGGTAGTGATGGGAGTTATTTCCTTTCCCACCATGTATAGAAGACAAGTTGGTCACACTTCACCCCAACCTTTTGTGAATGGGGAGGCGTGAAACCTCTCACAGCAATCCTGGAGTTTGACTGTTTCTACTCCCCTCCCTCAGTGTGTCACCATGACAAACAAGATGAGAAATGAAGTCATGCCCACCCCCACAAAGGTCAAATGGACCACCAAACTACTTCAGATCTCTGCTTACACCAGATGACCTGTGCTAAACCAGACCTTAACCCTTCTAAATGATTCTGTAGCTTCTCCCTTTTTAGTCCCCCTTGAAGGTCCTGGGGTTGAGGAAAGTGGACTTAGCAATCACATGGCTCAAACATAAAGAGTTTCTAGCTCTTATCATCCTAAAAGGCTCTTAGAGCTCAGGGTTCAAGGAGAAGAGACTGTCTCCATGTGTCGAGAAGTGTTAACATTGAGTTTGGTTCCCCAAGGAAAACAAATGGAAAGTTAGGAATAAGATGTCCTTCTTGTTGTCACTGGGAGCAGACACTCAAATTTTCTGATTCGCTCTCCTCTAAGACCAACCTCTGTGAGGGTGAAGCAATGTTAGATGTTGCAAATGTCAGTTCAGAAGCCTCTCTGAAATGGAAAAACGCCTAAGAGAAAAGACACAACCAGTGAAGGTTTCTTAGGTCTAGGTGGGGCGCTACAGAGGCTGTTCCTCCAGTTTTCGTCCATTTTCTTTCATCTATCTATCTATCTATCTATCTATCTATCTATCTATCTATCTATCTATCTATCTATCTATCCATCCACCCACCCACCCACCCATCTATCTACCTACCTTCCTACCTACCTACCTACCTACCTATCTAACCTATCTATCTCTATCTATCTATCTATCTATCTATCTATCTATCTATCTATCTATCTATCTATCTACCTACCTACCTACCTACCTACCTACCTACCTATCTATCTATCCTATCTATCTATCTATCTATCTATCTATCTATCTATCTATCTATCTATCTATCTACCTACAATCTACCTATCATCTATCTGTCTGTCAGTCTGTCAGTCTGTCAGTCTGCCTGTCTCTTTCTGTCTGAACAAGATCTTATTGCACTTCCCTGGCTGGCCTAGAACTCACTACATAGAGCATGCTTGCCATGGCCCTCCTGCCTTATATTAGGACTACGATTGCTAAGACCATAGGCATGAATCATTTGTCCAAGTACTATTTTTAAATATGCAAGCCAGATAGTCTGACATTGAAGAAGGGGGAAAAGGCTAATTTATTGGTGAGATTAGCTTAAGAAATTTCCTGTTTAAATGTCCACATCCTCCTAGTTATTACTGACCACGTAATTGATGAGTCAATATGAGGCTCAGAAGGAGAACACTCGGCAAGGCCTTCTGACCATCACATCAAGACTGAGGATGTGCTCGCACAGCCACAGAGAATGGTACATGTCAGAACAGCTATGAAATCTGACTCTTTTCTCACCAAAGTCACTTTCCTTTTTTTCTCAGTTCTTTATTTTTTACTGGATATTTTATTTATTTACATTTCAAATGTTATCCCCTTTCCCGGTTTCTCCTCTAGCAATCCCCTATCCCATGTCCCATTCCCCCTCTCCCTGCTTCTATGAGAATGTTCCGCTACCCACTGACCCACCCACCACCCACTCCTGCTTCCCCATCCTGGCATTCCCCTACACTGGAGCATTGGGTCTTCCCAGGACTAAGGGCCTCTCCTTCCACTGATGTCCAACAAGGCCATCCTCTGCCACATATGTGGTTGAAGCCATGAGTGCCTCTATGTGTACTTTTTGGTGAGTGGTTCTCCACTTTGGTTGTCTTCCTTCTTGAGCTCCATGTTGTCTGCTAATTGTATCTTGGGTAGTCCAAGCTTTTGGGCTAATATCCACTTACCAGTGAGTTCATACCATGCGTGTTCTTTTGTGATTGGGTTACTTCACTCAGGATGATATTTTCTGATCCCATCTATTTGACTATGAATTTCATGAAGTCATTGTTTTTGATAGATGAGTAGCTATCATCCATTGTGTGGATGTACCACATTTTCTGAATCCATTCCTCTGTTGAAGGGCATCTGGGTTCTTTCCAGTTTCTGGCTATTGTAAATAAGGCTGCTATGAACATAGTGGAGCATGTGTCCTTGTTGTATGTTGGAGCATCTTTTAGGTATATGCCCATGAGTGGTATAGCTGGGTCCTTAGGTAGTGGAATGTCCAATTGTCTGAGGAACCTCCAGACTGATTTCCAGAGTGGTTGTACCAGTTTGCAATCCCACCAACAATGGAGGAGTGTTCCTCTTTCTCCACATCCTCACCAGCATCTGTTGTCACCTGACTTTTTGATCTCAGCCATACTGAGTGGTATGAGGTGGAATCTCAGGGTTGTTTTGATTTGCATTTCTCTGATGACTAAGGATATTGAACACTTCTTTAGACTCTTGTCAGTCATTTGATATTTCTCAGATGAGAATTCATTGTTTAGCTCTGTACCCCACTTTTAATAGGGTTATTTAGTTCTCTGGAGTCTAACTTGAGTTCTTTGTATATATTGGATATTAGCCTTCTATCACGTGTAGGATTGGTAAAGATCTATGCCCAATCTGTTGGCTGCTGTTTTGTCCAATTGACAGCATCCTTTGTCTTACAGAAGCTTTGCAATTTTATGAGATTCCATTTGTATACTGTTGCTCTTAGAGCATAAGCCATTGGTATTCTGTTCAGGAAAATTTCCCCAGTACCCATGTGTTCCAGACTCTTCCCCACATTCTCTTCTATTAGTTTAAGTGTATGTGGTTTCATGTGGAGGTCCTTGATCCACTTGGACTTAAGCTTTGTACAAGGAGATGAGAATGGATTGATTTCTTCTACATGCTGACCTCCATTTGAACCAGCACCATTTATTGAAAATGCTGTCTTTTTCCCACTGGATGATTTGAGCTCATTTGTCAAAGATCAAGTGACCATAGCTCTTTGGGTTCATTTTTGGATCTTCAGTTCTATTCTATTGATCTACCTGCCGGTCTTTGTGCCAGTACCATACAGTTTTTAATCACGATTGCTCTGTAATACTGCCTGAGGTCAGTGATTGTGATTCCCCCAGAATTCCTTTTATTGTTGAGGATAGTTTTCGATATCCTCGTTTTTTTGTTATTCCAAATGAATTTGAAAATTGCTCTTTCTAATTCTATGAAGAATTGAGTTAGAATTTTGCTGGGGATTGCATTGAATCTATAGTTTGCTTTTGGCAAAATGGCCATTTTTACTATATTAATCCTGTCAATCCATGAGCATGAGAGATCTTTCCATCTTCTGAGATCTTCTTCAATTTCTTTCTTTTGAGACTTGAAGTTTTTGTCATACAGATCTTTCAAATGCTTGGTTAAAGTCACCCCAAGGTATTTTATATTATTTGTGACTATTGTGAATGGTGTCATTTCCCTAATATCTTTCTCAGCCCATTTATCCTTTGAGTAGAGGAAGGCTACTGATTTTTTTTTTACTTAATTTTGTATTCAGCAACTTTGCTAAAGTTGTTTATCAGGTTTAGGAGTTTTTGGGTGGAATTTTTGGTGTCACTTAAGTATACTATCACATCATCTGCAAATAGTGCTATTTTGACGTCTTCCTTCCTAATTTATATCCTGTTGACTTCCTTTTTGGTCTAATTGCTCTGGCTAGGATTTTGAGTACTATATTGTATAGGTAGGGAGAGAATGAGCAGCCTTGTCTAGTCCCTGATTTTAGTGGGATTGCTTCAAGTTTCTCTCCATTTAGTTTGATGTAGGCTACTGGTTTGCTGTATCTTGCTTTTACTATGTTTAGGTATGGGTCTTGAATTCCCGATCTTTCCAAGTTTTTTATTGTGAAGGCATGTTGAATTTTGTCAAATGCTTTCTCAGTATCTAGTGAGATGATCATGTGGTCTTTTTTCTTTGAGTTTGTCTATATAGCAAATTACGTTGATGGTTTTCTGTATATTGAACCATCCCTGCATCCCTGGGTTCAAGCCTACTTGATCATGACGGATGATCATTTTGATGTGTTCTTGGATTCAGTTTGTGAGGATTTTATTGAGTATTTTTGCATCAATATTCATAAGGGAAATTGGTCTGAAGTTTTCTTTCTTTGTTGGGTCTTTGTGTGGTTTAGGTATCAGTGTAACTGTGGCTTCATGGATAGTGTTCCTCCTGTTTCTATTTTGTGGAATAGTTTGAAGAGTATTGATATTAGGTCTTCTTTGATGGTCTGATAGAATTCTTCACTAAACCCATCTGGTTCTGAGTTTTATTTTTGGTTTGCAGACTTTTAATAACTGTTTCTATTTATTTATGGGTTATGGGACTGTTTAGATGATGGTTTATCTGATCATGATTTAACTTTGGTATCTGGTGCCTGTCGAGAAAATTGTCCATTTCATCTAGATTTTCTAGTTTTGTTGAGTATAGGCTTTTGTAGTAGGACCTGATGATTTTTTTTTCATTTTCATGGTTTCTGTTATAGCTCCCTTTTCATTTCTGATTTTGTTAATTTGGATACTGTCTCTAAGGTCTCTGGTTAGTCTGGCTAAGGGCTTATCTATCTTGTTTTTCTCAAAGGTCTAGTCTCTGGTGTTGTTTCTTTGTATAGTTGTTTTGTTTCTACTCGGTTGATTTCAGCCCTGAGTTTGTGTATTTCCTGACATCTACTCCTCTTGGGCATATTCACTTCTTATTGTTCTAGAGCATTCACATGTGCTGTCAAACTTCGAGTGTATGCTTTCTCCAGCTTCTTTTTGGAGACACTCAGAGGTCTGGATTTTCCTGTTAGTACTGCTTAATTGTATCTTATAAGTTTGGGTGTATTGTGCCTCCATTTTCATTAATTTCTAAAAAGTCTTTATTTCTTCCTTGACCAAGTTATCATTGACTAGAGCATTGTTCAGCTGCCATGTGTATGTGGGCTTTCTGTCATTTTTGTTGTTATTGAAGACCAGCCTTGGTCTGTGGTGATCTGCTAGGATGCATGAGACTATTTCAATCTTCTTGATCTGTTGAGACCTATTTTCTTTATGGTCAGTTTTGGAGCAGGTACCATGAGGTGCTGAGAAGAAGGTATATTCTTTTGTTTTAGAATGAAATGTTCTATTGATATCTGTTAAGTCCATTTGGTTCATAACTTCTGTTAGTTTCATTGTATCTCTGTTTAGTTTCTCTTTTTTTTTTCCGGAGCTGGGGACTGAACCCAGGGCCTTGCGCTTGCTGGGCAAGTGCTCTACCACTGAGCTATATCCCCAACCCTCTTAGTTTCTCTTTCCATGATCTGTCCATTGATGAAGTGTTGAAGTATCCCACTATTATTGTGTGAGGTAAAATGTGTGCTTTGAGCTTTATTAAAGTTTCTTTTATGAATGTAGGTGTCCTTGCATTTGGAGCATAGATGTTCAGAATTGAGAATCATCTTGGTAGATTTTTCCTTTGATGAGTATAAAGTGTCCTTCCTTATCTTTTTTTGATAACTTTTGGTTAAAAATAGATTTCATTAGGTATTAGAATGGCTACTCCAACTTGTTTCTTGGGCCATTTGTGATTGTTGCTTCCTATTATTTCTGTTGTTAGAGGTAGAATTATGTTTGTGTCAGTCTCTTCTTCCTTTTGGGTTCGTTGAAGGAAGATTACTTTCTTGCTTTCTCTAGGGTGTAGCTTCCCTCCTTGTGTTGGTGTTTTCCACTTTCAAATCAGACTGGGATACTTCAGAGAGGTGGATGGGGCCTTTACTCATTGCTGACATCATTTTCTCCTTATCACAGGACTGGAAACACACTTCCCCCTTCTCAATAGACATTACTCATATCATGACATCTAAAGTGATGTTATTTCTCTGCTGGTGAAATGAGCCAGTTCAATCCAAATTGTGTGATGTGTGTGTGTGTGTGTGTGTGTGTGTGTGTGTGTGTGTGTGTGTTACAATTCCTTTGGAATGCCCCTTGGTCTGGGTTAAAACCGGGTGTTACAGGATAATGCCCAGTGCCATTAAAGAACTTTTACAATTCCCAGGATGCTCTGGTTACCATTTTGAATATTACCACTGTTATCTCTGCCAAGCTCCTCTCAGAAATACATATTATGGTCAAATCAAAAAGCAGGTGATATGAACGAGGATCTCTACTTTGAGTTTGATTTACCTCAACCTTGTTCCATGTAAGGAAGTAAATTTGGGTGTCAAAGGCAAATGGAGTTAACCTAGGCCATCCCCACCCCGTAGGCTCTAACCACCCATGACTTGCCACTTCCTCCATCCCCTCCCTGCTTTCCTCCCATCATGAAGATGCCTGGGTATTCAGCCACTTGGGAGAACAGAGTTTCTGGTCTGAGTAGCTTATCAAAAAGTAAGCTAGAGGGTAACATCCAGGGTAGACCTTCTGTGGCCTCTTGGGGATAAATGGCCAACACTGGTGAATTAGGTAGCTATCTGGGGGTGCTGCGTCCCCCATGTACTCATTAGGCTGTCATTTTTCACTCCAACTCTGGGAAGATTAAGAATGGGACTTGTGCAGGAGGTAGGGTGGGCTTGGAGGGATAGCACACATCTTTAATCCCAGCACTTGGGAGGCAGAGACAGGTGGATCTCTAAGTTTGAGGTCAGCCTGGTCTACAGAGTGAGTACCAGAACAGCCAGGGCTGTTATACAGTAAAACCCTGTCTGGAAAACCCAAGGAAAAAAAATTCAGAGAGGAACATGTGAGAGAGAAGATCAGGATGATCCTGAGGTTCTTCACAGTTGCTGGGTTTATCATAAAAGAGTGTAACATCAAGCTATATCTTCCTCCCATTTTTGCTCTAGTTAAAAAATGCTTAAGTATCTTTTGTGGGTTATATTTACTTAGTACTGGTAATTAGTCTATCCCTCTGAACAAGCTACAGAAAGGATTACACCTACCAAACCGCTTATTTGAGAGAAGCACGTGGAAATTAGAATTCTCATTTGTTGATCATGTAAACATTTTGAGTGTTTTCGAAGGACACAGACTGCACTTTCTACATGTGTCTCCCTTGCTGCTCTGTGTTCATGGTGTTCTAGGAGGAGTCCTTGAGAACGGAAGGGGCTGGACGTTCTTGATGAGCACCTGCCTTCTCTGCTTTCTGTGATTAAAGGACCTTCAGCCAGAGCCCCTCATTTGAGAAGCGAGAAGACCGGAAGTTGTGAGGAGGCAGACTTTGAAATTGCATCTTTTGGACCTTTGCTCTTCAAACTGTGTCTGACCCTTGGGCCAAGGACTTTGATAGAAACACAGGCTCTTGGGCTTTCTTAGGCTGATTGGTTGACTCTTCACTTGATCCTGATTCCTAAGTGACCTGTATGCTCATGTGAACCTAAAAGTCCTTTTAGGTTGGCATGCTATCCACAGACACACCCTCAGAAATAAATTTCTTACTTAGGGTTTAATATGTGTTTGAGGGGAGAAGACACAGGCTACAGGCTGTTCTGAGAGAACAGGTCTTTTGGGTACAGACTCCATCCTAGAGAACCTTATCTAAAGTTCAACTCAAGCTAACTAACAGGCCGGTACCTAGTACTAGTTTCCAGGTTACCCCACAACAAAACCTGCATCTAGCACCAGTTTCCAGGTTATTTCCAAACAAACTTGCACCTCCAGGTTACAAGTCCACCCTGGAACGTCACTTTCTAACAACCACTAGTCAGGAGGGAAACAGAAGTTAAGTTTTTGGTTTGGTTCCCATACCAGCCAATTACGTTAAGGACCATAATGGCCCTTCAATCAAATGTGCACCAGGCTAGATACCTGCTTCTTGCCTCTATAAATGCTTGCCTGAACCTGGGCTTGGGGCTGCACCCTCCTGTTCTACTGCATTAGAGACCTTGGTGTGGTCCAAGCTTGAGCTTGAATAAAGAGACCCTAATGCAAATACCTCAGAATCGGCTCCTGGGGAGTCTTTTGGAATTCACGAACCCTTCCTGGCACAACATTTCTACCTCCGAAGACACAGGGCAGTCAGAGCTCCCTGGAGGAGCTGAAGCTCTCAAAAGGGTAAACAGGAGTAGTAGCCATAGAAAGGCTTTGCTCTGGGCATGGGGTCCTATGCCTTTAATCCCAGCACTCTCTGAGTTTGAGGTCAGCCTGGGCTATAGACCAAGTATCAGGATGGCCAGGGCTGAAGAGAGAAATCCTGTTGTGAACCTCCCCCTCTTAAAAAAGAAAGGGTGGCTGCCCTGGGACCCATCTTCTTCAGGACCACAAGTGAGCCTTAAGTCCAATTTGGGAGAGCAATGGGAAGACTCCCTGGACTGTGACTTTTGTGCTTTTTCATAAATTTATTTAATCCAGTGAGGGTGCAGAAAGTTGAACCTGGCCTAGGACAAAAGCCCATGTTCCCTTTCTTACAATTCTGGTGAAGGCCATTTTTGGCCAGACAGGGTCTTAGTCTTCAGAGGCGAACCCTAAGCCATGAGTGTGACTTCCTCATCAGGGCATTTACTAATATGGAGGCTGTTTCAATTTGACATAATCTTATCCTCCTTTCCCCTGATAAATAAATATCACATTTCCATTTCTGTCTCTGCTAGGCTACTTCTGATTCCTTCTGACAGTCCCTGAAGGGGGTCACATCCTTTCTCCTAACGTCAATTTAAACCACGTTTAAACAAAACTGAACACTTTAGGGAACGAGCTACAGTTTTATTTTTCTCATAGTAACCATCAGTTGGCTTTTAAAAATGGTTTTAAACATTTGGTTATCTACAACTAATAGGTGACTTTAGGACTTACTGCACCATTTAGAAAGTGATTTTCCAGTGAAAAGTTTTCTATGGTGACATGCTGAATTCACCAGGAAAAAAAAAACTCCACGAGACAATAATGATCTTACCTGTTTTGTGGTGGGTTTTCTTACATTAAAATTTCTAAGCTCATGTAAAATGAGTAATTTTGGATAAAAATAACATCTCTGTAAATGTTTGAAAAGGTTAATATAACATAGTCTGCTATATTCGTAGAAGAAAGAAAATGCCGCTATTGCCAGAATTGTGTTCATTATTTCTATGTATTACTTTTCCATAAGCAGGAGATATACTTATTTCCCTGAAGTAGAATTTTCTCCCATAAAGCCTAGATGTGCCTATGACAGAAGCTCCCTGACAGAGATTCTCTTCTTGACTAAACCTATCCAGCTAGACTCTTCCCATCACCTAGGTCCTGACTTTTGGCTACCTGCATTCCTCCCTACATTACTCAATTGTAGCAAGACTCGAGCTAAGACAGGGCCCTCTGTGCATAGCGACAGCCCTTGATACCTAATCAGGCTCCTCCCCCTCTTCCATCCCCCAACAGATGTATAAGCAACCTGGTTTGCCTTCAGCAAGATTCCAGCTGGATTGATCTGTTGAGAATTCCTCCTGCCCTGTGCTTGTTCTCTCAATAACTTCCCACTCATCCCCTGTGATCCTTGGAACTATTCTCTTTGCCTGTAAATTCTGACTTTTTCTTTTAGTAGGTAAGCCCAGTTTCCCCACTGCAGAGATCCCCGTGCCTCCTGGGATGGTCTTTGGTAGAGCCAGCATACTGTCTTTTAATAGTAACAAACTTAAATGAATAACTTTCAGTTTCATCCTACTTAGCCGTGATTTACGTACCAAACTCAGTAAGTTGACGAGCCCAGACCCAGCCCACTAACAAGCACATTAGGAGCGGTCACTGAAAGCCTTTAATTCTGACTCACCCATCCTTCTTCTGCTTCCACGGGTGGCACTCGATGCTTACCAGAAGCTAGCTGCACATGCACCTGACCTGTTCTTTCCACTTCTGTTTGTTGTTAATTATACGTTCGCTTGCAACTCAATCACATAAATGGCGGAATGGGCATGAGAGGAGTGGAAACTATTGCTATGAAATGGTGCGAGACTCAGGAAAGAAGACCAAGGAATTGGTGCAGTGAAGCAAATGTGGACCACATAATTAAAGAGATCAAGACCTAAAGGGGGAGCCCATGCTTAGACTGAGGGCCACACGTCTTACAGCTCTCACTCTACGTTAAAGAATTCTGAACCTGAGAAGTCAAGGCTATGGAGAGCTGGGAGGATCAAAAGACGATTGCGAACTCCAGATTGAAGAGCGCTTCTAGTGGAAAGGCTGCTGTGCACTCAAGACGCTCAAATAAGTGTATGCCACCACAGAACCCCTGGGTATTATGCTTTGTGCTGTCTTTTCCAATAGCAAGTATCAGTTACGATTTGGTTACATATTGGAAGGTTTGTGAAGTCATGCTTTGTGCTAAAAGAAACAAGGCTTACACAAGACAGCCACCAATCACATGCTAATAGGTTCGTCTTATCACTAAAGGGAAACAAAAGCTAGCTAAGACCTGCTCCATGGCTCTTAGCCTCCCCCTCTCCAGTTCCCTTTAAGAAAGATCCTGCATCAGATTTTTTTTAGTCTATACTAGAAAAATCCTTGGAGTGAAGTCAAAGCATTTAAACCCAGCTTGAGTCTTTCTTTGATAATTAGTTGTGAGGTCTTAGGCCAGTCTCTCAGAGTTTTCCTGGACCAAATACTTGTGCTAGGCTGGGTGTGTGGTTGACCCCGTGAAGGTGACTTAGCCTTCCACTTTGGTCTTGGGGTGGAACTCTGCTATTGCTGGTTTCCTCCACGTCTTCCACATCTATCCACCTCCATGCAAGCTTTCATATCTGCTGTACAGTGATCAGAATCCCCAGACCTCCGACAATGTTGTCTGAATTAATTTGGGCTTCCCTTGGCCAAACACCACCATAGTCCATAAAAGTCTGATCTCAGTGGCCTGTCCCCAGCCACCAGTCCCTGTCCAACCTCAATGCTTAACTGGCTACAAGTTTCCTCTTTATGTATATTTTTTCAGTTTCTTAATATGTCTCTGTTTAAATTTGGTACTTGAAGTAGAAGACATTAAAAAAAAGAGCTAATGAAGTTCAGCAATCACTCTATTAGACTCATACATTGAAATGTTGACAAGCACCAAGCATGATGGTAAATCCCTGTAATCTTAACACTAGGTAGGTGGAGACAACAGGGTCAGGTGTTCAAGGCCAGCCTAGCTAGCTAGCAAGCTCCTGTCTCAAAAAAGAAGAAAGAAAAAAGGAAAAAAGAAAGATACTTAGAATGATCCCATTATTAAGTCATTAGTAATAGGAGTTGAGGAGGGAAAAAAAAGGAAAGGGAAAACTTAACCACCACCACCAACAAAACAAACAAACAAGCAAACAAAAACCGTATTTTTTGAATTATTTCTCCTTCTCATCGTTTACCACTTTGAATATTTGCACCAGGCAACCGTGAGTTAAGTGCTCAGGCCTTGAAACAGATAGCCTAGATTTGTCTCTCCCATTCCTGGGCCTGTTGTCCTAGGTAAGTCACTTAAGTTTTCTGTGCCCCAGTTTTCTTCTCAGTATAATGGGGCTAATAATAGTTCTTATCTCACAGGGTTTCTGGATGACCAAATGGGATAAAGTTGTTTCTTAACTATGGTCACTCAGCAGCAGCAATGTCTAGTATTTCTACTGTTGAGGGGTAGACAGGAAAGGGGAAAAGAGGAAGCGACACAGGCATTGACAGGGGGAAGAGGGTCCTGGACTGGCCCCGTCTAACCTCCCTCAGCTCAGGGCCTGAAAAGGAGTCACTTGAAAAGCTCTGGAGAAATAACATAGCTTTTAAAATCTCGGATATATACATGTACAGATGCATGCGCAGGAAATACACCAACACCTTCATACGCACACACTCATGCATGTGCACACACATGTGGTGTTCTTGCACTCAGAAACTTTAAAGAGTTCATCATTGATAAGCTCTATCTAGACACAACCTCGCACTTTATTTCTTCCATCTTTTTAAAATTATTTATTTATTTGCTTATTTTCAAGTGCGTCCTGAAGTGCTGGGGATTAAATTCAGGGTCTCATCCGTGCTAACTAGGTTCCCTACCACTGAGCTACCCTTCCATCTCCAGTTTTCAATTACTATTTACAGTAGCCACCGGTGGGATCCACTATATACTCAAATATATCTATGGACGTTCACAAAATCAAATAGAACCAAGGAAAATAAACCAGAGACATATGAACGGGGGTGGGGTGGGTGGCTTTTGAATTTGCGCTGGAGAGTATTTACAACAAAAGTCAGCTCACCTTAGCTAGGAAGAAATGTAAATATCAGCTGCCAGCCACCGCATACTTCTGACTCACATTTGGAAAACCTGACATTTAAGCGTGTCCAGGGAGAGGCAGAAACTGTCTGCTTATATGGGCGATGCCCCCAGTTTACCCAAGTCCACCTAGGCACAAAATAGCACATGAAGGTCAGAGACATTTTGCCCAATCCAGTGAGCAGGGAGACCAGATCGAAGCCCAGTCTAGTCTCTGATATCTTTGGTCAAATGGCTAGGGCACAGCATGCCTGTTTGGCAGGAGAAGAGACAATGAAATGCTCTTTACAGAGCGTGTTCTTCCCAACCCTGAAGCAGACACTTGCAACGCACTTGGTATTTGAAGCAACCATTATAACAACACCAATGACGACAGCTATTAAGAAAGAAGATTAATGTGAGTCTGTTCATAATACGTGCTGAACACCACACATTTGTCACGCACCAATGGGATCCCTCGTCTTCAACCTTCTCCTACTCCAAGCTGTTAGCTGAGGAAGGAAAGTGGTGGCTGAATTCACTGTCCTTGATCCAACGTGGGTGGGCAGTGGTCACTAATTATCACATGCTCTTGTTCGAGTTCCTGCTGCAAGCTAGACATCTTGCTAAACACGAGGCACAGGGAAGAAAGGCCACCCAATGTGAATAGGACATGGCCTTTCCTCTTCTGCAGTTCACTCTGAAGTTCAAGATACATTTACATCTAGGTGTACATTAGAACCATCTGTTTTGTGACAAAAGTGCTCCTGGAGAGATGGGACACATGCATTTACTCATCCAAGACAGGGATCCCAGGACAGACCAAAATATAGAAACCACCAAAGTCTAACTCCAGTAAACCAGTGAGTTTTATTTAAGCTACTTACAGTAGTATTGGTGAGGTTATACTAACAGGAGTAGAAATGAAGCAAAGACAGCAGCATCACCAAGGCCCACCCCAGCATGGGTGACAGCTCAGAAAAAACTGGGAAATATGAAACACACTGCACACAGCCTGTAGGCAACTCAACAGATTGGAGAATGTCCCTTCTAAGTGACTCTGGTCTAAAGCTCTTCCATGCTGCTCTGCCCATTTCTGCTTCTTCCAGACAGAGGTCTGGTCTCAAAGTCTTCTTTGCATCCTAACTTTGCTCCTTAGAGAGGGACTCTCAGCTTTCATTGTTTACTATGGCAGTGAGAGGACCAAGTGAATCTGGTTAGTTTCAGGGACTTCCTGAAGCTACTATTTTGAGTTGTTTATCTTCCAGCCTAAGGAGCTTCCCTGTAGCATGGAAAGTTTCTATTTCTGAGGACACTTATACAACACCTTCTGAGGAAGCCAGATGTGGTAACCCATGATTGTCCATCCAGTGTTCTGAAGACTGGAGTAGTAGGATCCTGACTTCAAAGCAAGCCTGGACTATATAACAGGTCCATGTCTCAAACACAAGCAAAGCATCTAAAGGGTTCACAATAGGCCTAGAGAAATGATACCTTTAAAGACTTTCCCACATGATTTTAATGTGAAGATGCATCTTTGAATATTTCTTTTCTTGCTATAGTAATTACCACAAAATCAAATACATGTTGTAATTAAATCAAGTGCATTATGCTTATGGGGAAAAAAGGAGAAAAACCAGTTTAATTAATTCTAGGGACTTCTGTAAAGCTCCACAAGGTGGTTGTGCTGGGTTTTGAGTTGGGGGGAGGTTGGAAGTCCTTTGAGTATGTACGGTAATGATGACACACTGGGGCCAGCTGCAGAGAGACAGATCAACTTTACCTGGGGTGATTGAAGGATTGTATGTGTTTGGGAACAGAGTGGAGGTAGGAATATCCAGGATGGGCAAAGGTCATTGGCTGAAGTCTTAAGGCACTGAGATGCTTCATTAGCATGGGGAAGCATTTCAGGAATCTTAGGTGCTAGATGACGGGGTTCTTATTGGGAGACAGGAAGTTAGTTGAACCTGTAATCTAACTAAGGCTACATGACATTTTTCAGGTAGAGGCATGAGGGGTTCAAGGTCAGAGAAGGGGGAACTCTGCTCCTAAAGGGAATCCTCCATTTTGCCTAGCCCTGAAAGCTATCTGGACACTGGTAGTTGTTGATCTTAATTAACAGCAAGAGAGGAGGCTAGAAGAGAAATTGTAGGCAACTCAAGGGTTGCTCCTTTAGGCAACTGAACAACAGATTGGACACCATCTATACCTAAAGAGACCATTTTATAACCATGTGGGAGACAAACAGAATGAAGCACAAGAAAGATGGGACGAGAGAGAGGAAAGGGGCCATGGAAGAAAGGCAGATAACTGAGCCTGCTGTAGTGCTTGGAGCCATTTGCTGAGGCCTTGACTTTGGATGCCAACTGTAAATTTCCATATACCCAAGAGAGGCATTTTCCTTATATCCTATGTTTAAGCTATTCTCTCTCCTCTTTCCAGTTCCAACTCTTGTTACAAAGACCAGATGGAGAGATGTCACTACTCAGGTAAGTCTAGCTTCCCAAGGAAGACAAGAAGGTGGGCTGGTCTAAGCCAGGTCATCAGGTCTAAAGAAGGGAGAATGGGTTGGAGGTATCTTTAGCAGGAAAAGTCACAGTCCTTATAAGTTTTGAGGTGGAGATTTGAAGATGGAGGTGAGATGAAGAGTTGAAGCTCCCATTGAGTATTCTCACTCGGGTTAACTCATCATCAGATTAATAAAGGAGAGAAACTCAGAAGTGGGCAGGGCTAACAGCGCCATGCCTAGGGTAGGGAGGATGCTCATATCCTTAACTGGCACTGGAGTTTTTACAGGTGAATGGGGCAGAATATAGGATCTCAGGCGATAGACAAAACCACTGATGGATATCAGGACATTTTGTGAAGGAAGCAGGGCTTGAGTCGAGCTCCCAAAAGTAAGGAGAGAAGGGAAACTTTGCACATGGTTGATGGGGACCTACATTGGTATAGACATTATGGGGACAGAATATTCCTGAAGAAATTAAAACTGCCATGTGATCCAGAAATGCTTCTTCTGAGTGTCTGTCCCCAGGAAATGAGAACACTGCCCTGTAATGGTACTTGTGTGTCTGTGTCCATTGCAGCATGATGCACACTGGCCAATTTGTCCATCCATTAATGTTAAAGTAACCATGGTGTGTGTGTGTGTGTGTGTGTGTGTGTGTGTGTGTGTGTGTGTGTGTGTGTGTGTGCAAGTGCGTGCTCACGGGCACATAGCCATATTGGCATGTGTGAAAATTCACATACAATATCATGTCAGCTTAAAAATGTTGTTGCAGCATGGATGAACCTAGAGAGAAAAATCTTTAAGTAAACAAGAAAATTAATCACTAACAAAGATATTGGGGATCATTTATGGTTCCCTGAGTGGGGAACTGATGTAATTAAGTCCCTTGTGTAAGAATCACAAACTTTTTAGAAAGAATTGAGCTCAAATATTTCACACTTTGTGAATCACAGAGACCATGGAAACTGCTCACCTTTGCTGTTGCACTGTGAAACCAGCCACGGACAACACATAACAAATGGACATTATTATGTTCCAATAAAGCTTTATTTAAAAAAAAAAAGCAGGGAGCTAAATTTGGCTTGTGAGCTGTTGTATGCAGATCACTCCTGGCCAGCAAATACTTGGCCACAGCAGGTATGTACTGTAGAATTAGAGGAGAACTTCTGAGGGGCCACAGAAATCTAAATACCAAAGCTGGGGTAAGGGAAGGATGAAATTTGCTTGAGAGACACGGCCCAATGGGGGTAGTTTGTAAACTGTCAAACAAGTGATTACCCTGCAAGAATAAATGAAAGAAAACCAAATTCCAAGCGAAAATGGCCGTATTTGGAGGACAGGAGGGCAAGGAAGGATTTGAAAAGGCTGGCAAGGAGAGAAGAAGAGGGTCCAGGTGGAAGGGAGTGGAGGAGAGGCAAGGCCTGGTGATGCTACTCAGAGAACAAGAACTCAGGTGGACTGTTGAGTTTGTTCCAGAAGTCACTGACGAGGTCTGGAGAGGAAACCTCAGGCCATTGCTAAGGATGTAAACACTCACAGAGAAGGCAATGAGAGGTCAATGAACTGGGAGATCAGGAGAAGAAGCTCACAGGGCACTTCAGAGAAGCCAAAGCACACATAGCTGAGGGAAGGGACACAGAGCAGATAGATGCAGCGAGGGTGGGGGGTGGGGAGGTTGGGGGAGGGAGTTGGGGAAGGCAGGTGGCAGGAGAACCCCAGGTGAGAGGAGAAGCACGTGAGTGTCTAGAGACCATGGCTGAGGATAACAGCACCTCATTACAGTACACCCCAAAGTGGGCAACGATGCCATTTTGTGCCTTGTTTCTTGAACATATATTTAAAAAAAAATTCAAGTTTATGAAACATTTTTAATCTCCCGAGCCAAAGAGTAACTGAGTCAATGAACGAGCTTCAGCACTAAATTTTAAAAGGAACCACCAGTGTTTTAGAGGAGCAGAACTGGAAAACAAGGTTTCATTGATGTGCATACTAACTCTCTTAGTACTCTATAGCAACAGAAATGGGGGGATATGGGGAGTAGGGGGAGTGCTTCTCACTGTTTAAGCCTGAGGTTCAGGCACTGGAAACACAGCTGTACTACCCAGGGGAGTAGGTCTCAGAGTGACCTCAAAGGTTAGCACAGTGCTAGATCAATAAAATTGTTTGGAAATAAATCATACTAACCATCCAAGATCCATTCCTGGGAAATTATCTACGACTTTTTTTTTTGTTCATTTTATCTTCATTTTGCCTTCGTTTTAGAGTTATGTGGTAGGAATCAAAATAACCAGAAGAATTCACAGCACTTGTTATGTGTTACAACAAACAAACAAACAAACATATAACCATTGTGGTGCTCTGATGTAACCTTTAAAAAGCTTAGGCCTTTATACAATGTGTTTTGGTCTTATTCATCAACTACTCTCCCTTAACTCCTCCTAGATCGGCAGGCAGCGAGGTTGTCAGTCCAGACCAGTGAGTGTGTAGATGCCCAGTGTGTAACCCACTCCTGGCAGGTGAAAATGAGGTGAGTTCAAGCCAGCATTTCTTGATACCTGAGATTAATTTCATCACTAATCCTAAAACATCAGACAAGGGCTCCTCCATCTCAAAGCACCAGAGCTGTTGGTTAGGGCTAAGGGATGTGTACCCTACTGCTGTATGGTGCCACACAGGTTTTGTTATGGTTCACAGCTGTTGTGGCTGGGTAGTACCGTTGGTTAATCCCTTCCTTTGGAAGCTTTGTGATACCTTCTGGTACCATGAAGGCTAGTCCTCAGGCAGGGTGCAGCTTGGATTCTGCAGGGCCTGTATCTGAGGTACATGGTGTCTTCATCAGTAGGGACTTATCTCCCACCTCTGGGAGGAAACCAGGAGAAATGGCATCACTGAAGGTTTGGCTCCACCAGTAATCCTTCTTGTCTTAGCTAAGCATTTGACAGGGATAATGCAAAAATCAAATTCTGACTATAAAATATTGAGTGTCTTGAGAGAGTGTTATAAATTACACACTTAGGACTTTTTTTCCTGGAGAAGTGATTCCCAAATGTACACGTATATAAGAGACATTGCAGAAAAGTTCCCAGCAGCCCACAGGGAAATGACAAAGACAAGAACAGTGATGTGGTTCTTTTGGAGAATAAGTTGCTCCATTTGGAAGGTGGTCTTTTGCTCTAAGGGTCTTTTCTCCCTCTTCTTTTATGTAAACATGGTTTCTTTTTTTTATAGTATAGAACAGAGTTTATTCAGGGTATGGGGAGGGGAGTTAAGAGGGTGGTAGGGCAGAGAGAGAGAGAGAGAGAGAGAGAGAGAGAGAGAGAGAGAGAGAGAAGAAGAGAAGAGAAGAGAAGAGAAGAGAAGAGAAGAGGAGGAGTAGAGTAGAGTAGAGTAGAGTAGAGTAGAGTAGAGTAGAGTAGAGTAGAGTAGAGTAGAGTAGAGTAGAGTAGAGGCACTAGCCATGAGCACATGGAGAGAAGGGGGAAGGGGAATGGAGAGAAAAGGGACAAAGTGGGAAGAGGGTAAGAGAGCAAGAGAGTAAACATGGTTTCTATCTTATGCACTGACAGAAGCAGAAAGAGTAAGAGTGTGCACTAACGAGTAAAGCTAATTTTCAATTCTTTAGCCAATTAGACACCTTCTTATGTCAAATTCTCATTTAGAAAGTTATAAAATCCAAAAGACTTGGGACCACTAATATAAAATCCCCAGTGGTAGAAATAATCTTTTGGAAACACAGAACTCTGAAAAAGGGTTAAAGAAAGAAAGTCCATTTGTCATTGCATGGAAGAGAATAGAGAAGCCTTCTATATTCATGCTCAGTGACTACATGACACCGCTGTGAACTCTGTGTCATCTGTGTCTAGAGGTACGCTCCATGCTGTTTCCCCTCTCTTTGATCCTGACTGACAGTTCCTTGAGCCAGTGAAGTGTAGCAGAAGTGGTACCCAGCCTGGAGCTTCCTGGACAAGGTCACAGAAGGTAATGCAGCCTCCGCCTTCTTGAGTGGGACATGTGTTCTTGGAGGTTGACATGCATTTTTAAGTCTGAGTAGCCTGAGGTTGGCGTGTAAATGTTACCTGTAGGTGTTGTCCTGGAAAGTCCCACCCACAACCTGCTGTGTCCACAAGGAGAGATGCCTTGTGGAGTGCTGTGGGGTTGACATCCTCAGTGGACAGGGCTGCCTTATTTCAAAACTTAGTTTCAGCTGTTGGAAACGGTGATTTTTTAAGACTTTCTATCTCTTACATTTTAATTCTCTAGCCATCTGAAAGACATTTTGAATTATTTTTTCTACAGTTCTCCTCCTTCAGACTGGTGCTGAGCACATCCCATCAGAAAACAAGTTGTCTGCGATTGGGGAAATGTTTGAGCTTGCCGTCACTCTACTGGGTGGAGTCATTAAACAACAGTGAAGGTCACTAGTGTCTATTCTCTATTGAATGCAGTGTCCAATTTACTTTTAAATTAAACCTGTGTGCATAGTGCTACTTTAAAGGAGGTGTCCCTTATTTACTTATTAAATTGTCAACATAGGGTCTGGAGAGGCAGCCAGAACCAGCCTCCAACTCCCTATCCTCCTGCCTCTGGGATTAGAGGTGTGAGCAACCATGCCTGGCTCCAAGTTCTTTTTTAAACAAAATGAGACTTAATCTGGGCCATTTGGCAATACGAACTTTATATCTTATATTCTTTCCTATTGTGGTTGGCAAATTCTAGCCTTCAGAGGGCATCAAACACTCATTCTCTCCCCACCCCCCATTGTACCCACAAGGGCAAAACTGAAACCTGGTGACTTAAAAATGAGGCCAGTGTCATTGGGGAGGGAATGTTCCTTTGGACCATCCAGTTCCCAGAGAATTATTCTGTCTCCCACTGCAGCCCTTGGCCTTCTTTCCCCACCCTAAGAACTGCAAGGGCTCTGAGAGAGGTTCCTTGAAAGCTAAGTTGGCCTGATTGTTTAGTGGATGGTTGGCAGAAGCCACATGACTCTTGATACTGAACCAAACACCTTTAATAACAGTAACTAGGGTATTAGCATTTTGTTGCCTGGCCGGAAGGGATGAAAGATGCACCTCATGTCTCCTTCCAGCCATGGGTTACCTCAGATGACCAGCGGGACTCCAGTTCATCAAGGCTAGAACCATTCTAGCTAGTAAAGAAGAGTGAACTGGGCCATAAGAGGCTTTCAAACTATGTGTAGGGAAAGCTCATGAGCTAAAAACAGTGTTTTACGTTTTCAACACTAATATTATTGTATTTTTTTAATGTTATGTTAGCACTATATCATTTGATAATTTCATGCAATGTATTTTGATATCAATTCCAACTCCTCCTCATTTCACTTCATCTCTTTAACCCTCCCCCCCCTATTTTCATATCCTCTTTTCTGTAAAATAACCTATCAAGTACAATTTGTCATGTCCTAATACTCCTAGGCATAAAGACATCTATTGGAGCATGGTCAACCTACCAAGGACCATGCCCTTAAAGAAAAACAACTCTCCTGTTTCCCAAAGCCATCGACTGTCCATAGCTTCTCAGTGAGGGGAGAGGGTTCATGGAATCTACTCTGTGTTAGAAGGTTGAGTGGCTTGACTTGCAGGTCTTGTGCAGGCAGCCGCAGGCACCACAAGCTCATGAATACAGCGGTCCTGTCATGTCCGGAAGACACTGCTTTGCTCAGGTTTTCCCTGATATCTAGCTTTTACAATCTCCCCCAGCCTTTGTGAGGATGTGTTATGGATGTCCCATTTTTGGCTGAGCAGGGCACTTACACTAATTCTCTGATGAAATCTGAGGAATGTAACAAGGTATGGGTGTAGATAGAGATACGGAGTCCCAGGGCAAACTCAGGGTATTTTGTTTTCGTTGTGAGACAGGAGTCTTGCTATGTAGCCCTGATTAGTCTAGAACTCTTCATCTAGACAAGATTGGCCTTAAACTCACAGAGATCTGCCTACTTCTGTCTTTCAAGTTCTGGGAATAAAGGTTATGTATCACTAATCACTATGCCCGGAGTATTTTACATTTAAGAAAGGATTATAATAAAGAAAAAATATGTGTCAGAAACTATAGATGGCTCTAAACTTAAAGTATCTATTGAACTATCTGGTTCTTCACAGAAAGGTTCCTTAATTCCCTAGTCTGCAATAACCTTTGTGCCTGAGCCTTGGCAAGGATAACACAGTGCCCCTCTCTTGCATTCACTCCATCCAAGCCACACGTATCCCATTTGAGGAGAGCAAGCACATTATGGAACTGCCACGCGCTTGCATGATTAATTCTCTTCTCCTAGCATAAATGCCAGAGACCAGGAGGTTTCATAACAACATTTTTGTGGACCAAGGTTTGTTTGATGCTATCGCTGTTGTTTGTTTTGAAGCAATACCCTTTTGCTTAGTTTAATTTCTTATGGTGTCACCCAGGTCTGCAGGCTACATTCATGACCCTCTTTTGGAAAATTACTTCTTTCCAACTGATCCTGCTATTTCTCCACTAACCCAATACTACTGTTCTACTAGAATTTTTTCTCTTTATTGAATTAACTGAAATTAATGAGAATTTTGCACATGCATATTGTGTGTCTTGGTCATCAGCATGGTTTTCCTATCCAGTATCAGCTTTCTTAAATGCTTCCTGGACCATTATGAACCTTATTATCATCGTCAGTATTCGGTTGACACGGGATTTACCCACACCTTGACTGGTCCGACAATGGCTTGGTGTGGTGGGTGAAATCCTGTGGTACTAATGAGGAATATATTGGTTTTATTCTATCTTCTCTGGTCCAACTCTTCTCTCAGCTTCAGAAACAAAATCCCAACTGACAAGCCTAAGATAAAAAAATGCTTTTATAAACCCCTTTGATGCCCTTGATTTCTGGGTTTTCATCTTGCCCTCCACAACTAAAGGGTTCTTATGAATATGACACCATGGTCACATGCTAAGTCAGTGTGCTAGTCAGTCACACAGGTCTGAGCTAGGCTTGTCACATCAGTAAACTGGAAGTCATCTATTATATCACCAGGGTGACTCTGGGAATTGGGATGCTTCTAAAAAAGCTCCTAACCAGCATTACTCAACGGCTAACCATATCCTATGCTCTTGGATTACGTCATCTCCGCCACACATTCAGAGGTCTCTTCTAGTATACTCATGCCTTTATTGTGCTATGTTTTCTTTCATTTTTAGAGGAAATGCCTGGCACAGGGACCTAGCTGGGTCAGCAGTACTTTTTAAAAAGTTCATTAGTAAAGAGTGAAAAGCAAGGGGAAGTCTGTATGTACTCACAACACACACGTTAGCACCAGGTGAACTCATCGGGACCAGTGCTAGTTCCCAAAGGATAATGAAGCAATGGTCTTTAGATGGTAGACTTAGAGAGCAGGGCAGGGCGGGGCGGGACAGGGCTGGGTGGGACAGTGCAGGAGGACTTCCCATCAAGGTCAAGTCCATTATTGGAGCTTTGCTGGACCATTAGTTTAGAATTACTAAGCCCCCTGCCCATTACAGAAAAGGGAGTTTGTTTTATAGCATAGGAGAAACGTGAATATGAGAACTTTTGTTCTCTGAACTTTGTGACGCTCAGTACATATCAGAATGTCACAGGAGCCAGAGAGGTAAGAACTGACCAAGAGAGGAAGAGCTGTTGGCCTCAAGTCATTGCACAGGAGAAACAAGTGGGGCAAGAGAAGCCAAAGGAAAGAGCACAGTGTTGAATTTGCTCGCTGACTCCTTCAACAGACTTCCAGATGAGACCTCCGAATATCCGGTCCACGGTCGCCACTGCTCCTCTGCTCTCTGTCACATCTGATCCAATAATGTTTCCCATTTAGTTACCCTTAGTTAAATGGATCTCATATAAGTGTTTCTAAAATTTTGTGGGAATATCATTTCCTTCAGCCTGCTTTGTGTGTGTGTGTATGTGTGTGTGTGTGTGTGTGTGTGTGTGTGTGTGTGTGTGTGTGTGTGTGTGTGTGTGTGTTTAGAATGGGAGAGAAGCTCCTCATATCCTTGTCTGACCTATATGCAAGATGGGGACAGAGTGATGGTCAGGGTTGGGCAGTTCCTGGAGTTGGGCCGCCAAGGGGCTAAGTCAATTCAAACTCAGACTGTGAAATTAGACCGTAACTCAGACTGTCAAGTTAGACCATAAGAGGTCAAGTCCTGAAGACCAGAGAGGGGGAGGGACTCCCGGGATGGGCTCACTTAGGAAACTTGGGAACCACTGCCATACCCTAACCATGCCTTACAGGGGATGGGTATTCTTGCAAGGGGAAATCAGTGAGAGAGAACATAATCCACTTAGACTGTGAGGGTCTGGCCGCCCCATGTGACTCCACCATGAATCTCTCCTGACATAGAAGCCATTCAGATGCCCCACACACTAAGTTCTCTGTGGGATCAAGTGTCTCCTCCAGGTTGGCATCATAAAAAGAAAGCTTAAGTGTAACACAGCTGGTACAGACTTAAGAGCTGGTAGAGTAGCACAGGCTTCGAATTCCAGCTACTCTGGAGGTTGAGGCAGGGCATTGGAAGTTAAAGGCCATCTTGGACTACACAGCAAGTTTGAGAACAGCTGAGCAGTTTAGCGAACTAACGCTCCGGCTCAAACTAAAATTAAGAGCAATGGGCAGGAGGAAGGCTGGGGGCGGGGTATAGTTTAGTGGTTGAATACTTCTCAGCATATGCAGAGCTCCGAATTCAACCATCAGAAGCACAAACCAGGCCAAAAGAAGAAGAGGACTCTGGTTCCTGGATCTGAAGGTTCTTCACCATCACCCATGTGTTCTGCCTCTTTATCCAGCATCGGACTTAGCCATGAGACTTCAGGCAAAGTGTCTTCTCTGCTCTTCTTATTTTAAAACAAGAACTATAACAGCATCTTCATCATAGTGTCTGTGGTCACTTCAGTGAGATGTCTCCTATAAGTCTCAGGCATTAAAATACTTAATCCCTAGTTGATGGAACTGTTTAGGAAGGACTGGAGGTATGGCTTTATCAGAGAAGGTGTGCACTAGGGGCAGGTTTGAGGTATCAGAAGAATATGTCACGCCCATTGATTGTTTCTTGCTTGCTGTTTAAGATACAAGCTCTCAGCTGATACTCCAGTCAGTGTCTACTGCCTCTGACATCACGGACTCTAGCCTTGGTATCGTAAACCCCAAATAAATAAGTTGCTTTGGTCATGGTGTTTTATCACAGGGATAGAGAGTAACTATTAAAGGGTTATTCTGAGGAAAAGTGAATTGTATGTGTAGACCTGTAACTGGCAATCAGTAAAATTTGGACGAGCATTTGTTGCTATTACTAACCTAACCTGGCTCTCCCCATCTGTTAGGATAGGCCAGTGCTGCCCACCTTCAACTCTTACAAAAGCTTTGAATACACACGCGCAACTCAAGAGAATCATGGCAGCTGGGTGGCTCACCCCACCTACATACATATCAGCCACACCCAAGACCATCAAATCACAGAGCCAGGGAACATACAGAGATGGAAAGGACGTGTGAAACAGACAAACTAGTCATTTTGTAGATAAAATTAAAGCTAAACTCTGTTGTGCTGATAGTTTTATGTCAACTTGACACAAGCTAAAGTCATCTGAGAGGAAGGACTCTCAATGAAGAAAATGCCTCCATAAGATTGGGTTATAGGCAAGTCTGTAGGGCATTTTCTTAATTAGCGATTGATAGTGAAGGGCCTAGTCCACTGTAGGTTGTGCTATCCCTGGGATGGTGGTCCTGCGTTCTATAAGAAAGCAGATTGAGCAAGCCACATTGAGCAAGCCAGTACAAAGCACACCTTTACTCTTTTCAAAGCCTACTTTTAACGATGGTTCTTAAATGCTTCTAGCAGGGTGTGAGGGGAGGGGAGAGTGGACCTGTTTAGAAATGGTTCTTTGGAGTAAATCCCATCTACATTATCAGGAAATCAGCAGTTCAGTTCACAGTTCAACAGCGGCAGATAGGTCCATTTGCAAACAGGGCACGGATACACCAGCCGTCCAGTTCAGTAATGATGGTCGGGATAGCAGCACTGGTGGCACTGGTTAGCAGGAACAGCCAGGCCTCAGCCACATCGGCAGAGTCAGCAGGAGGGATTTGGAACAGTAGGGACACCAAGAGACGTTCTCCGCTGTGCGGGTCTCAGTGAAGTGAAGATCCGTGGAGACAGGAAACCAATGTGTCCTCCATGGGTCTTGCCTCACCACATACCTTGCCTCAGCACATGAACCTGTCTTAGCAAAACTCCATGTGAGTCTGTATCAGCTAAAGTCACTCTGGCAATCTGCCTGAGCCCTCAGAAGCAGCAAGAAGCCACAACATATCAAACATATCACCAGAGTCCTTTGGTGCCTTCCTGTCCGTGGTGTCCAGACAAATGGAGCTCAGTTATGCAATGCAAGGTGGTCCAATATATGCATGTTGTTAGCGAAGAACCCTTCATCACGTGCCCTTTCACATACTTGCTTTACCAGAACTTTACCATTCACCTGTGTCTGCTTCAGGAAAACACTCCTTCACCTGTTTGCCCTAGCAAAACACCATCTGACATAACCAAATTTCCAAAGAACCCTTAAGTTCCCACTTCACCTCTCCATGACCTCTGTATCAGTGCCTGCCCTGCTTGAGTTCCTGTCCTGGTTTCCTTTGATGATGAGCAGTATATTTTAGTGTAAACCCTTTCCTCCCTAATTTTCTTTTGGTCATGGTGTTTTATTGAAGCAATAGAAACCCTAAGACACTTGCTATGGTCACAGAGTGAAATGTAGCATATCATGAAGTCAAGAACTCAGTTCACAAAAGCGAACTCCCAGTGTTTGATGGTAGGGTCCCTATGCTAAAATCAAGACACATAACTCAAATCTGACTGGCTTCTCCTTTGTTTAAGTTATCCTTATTTTTCTATTGTGCATATTGTAAAGTCTTCCCCACTCGAGCAACAACCCTAACTTTCACCACTCTTGGTCTTGAGACCATTTGAAACAAGGCAGTTTCCCAATGAATTTATAAAAAGTATAAAGGAGTTGGAGTAAAGTGATTCTTCGTACGTCTAGACAAGTCACTTGAAGGAGACATGGCACTTTAAGAAGTCATTCTCAGCCTAGTAAGAGCACCAGTGGAAGGGGAAGCCCTTGGTCCCGCCAAGACTGAACCCCCAGGGAATGGGATGGTGGGGGGGGGGGCGGTAATGGGGGGAGGGGGGGAGGGGAACACCCATATAGAAGGGGAGGGGGAGGGGTTAGGGGGATGTTGGCCTGGAAACCAGGAAAGGGAATAACAATTGAAATGTAAATAAGAAATATCCAAGTTAATAAAGATGGAGGAAAAAAAAAGTCATTCTCCTGTGACTTGAATACTTTAGGGAAGAAAACAGTTTTAACTTTGACTTGGTACTGAGATGGGTAAGACCGTCCCCATGTCTGATGAAAAGAGGTCATATGTGGGAGATACACAGTATGTCCCTGAATCGTCCTTGTTAGATAGACCAGGAAGCACCCGTTGGACGTAGTTGTGGGCTCCTGTTTTCTGAGATAGGTGGGTAGGGCACGAGGGAAGACACACCCTAAACAGGGAAAGCACTGGCCCATGGGATAGAAATTCTGAAAACAATTAGAGTTAACATGTTCATCTCCATAAGGAATCCAGTTGGAGTTGTCAAAATGATTAAGCTGAATTATAATCTGCACTATTTCTCCCATTCCACGAACATAATGCTTTTCTACTTCCGATCATATAAAAGGGGAAAAAAGAGACAAAAAATAAACATCAGCACCCCTTTTCTCTGCTTCTCCATCTGCCCAGATGTGAGAAACCACTCCTTAAGGAAGCCTTGGTTCTTGACACTAAAGTCAATTACTTGTGACATCACTCACAACAATTAGAATAGTGACAGCGTGTGGTGGATTGCATAGGAACGCCCTCCATAGACTCATGTGTTTGAATGTTTGCCCCATAGGGAGTGACACTATTAGGAAATGTGGCCATGTTGGAGTAGGTGTGGCCTTGTAGTAGGAAGTATGTCATTGTAGGGGCGGGCTTTTAGGTCTTCTATGCTCAAATCATAGCCAGTATGAGACACAGTCTCCTTTTGCTGCCTGTAGATCCAGATGTAGAACTCTCAGCAACTTCTCCAGCATTACGCCTGACTACAGTCTGCCACACTTCCCACCATGATGCTAATAGGCTAAACCACTGAAACAGTAAGCCAGCCCCAGTGAAATGTTTTCCTTTATGGTGTGTCTTCACAGTCATAAAACCCTAACTAAGACACAGCTTTAGAACATTTACCAAGCACTCGAAGGGACAATTTATACCACAGCCAAAGTCTGAGCATTGCTTCAGTTTTAAGAACATCATTATCTGACAGTGTCCTCTCCCATCACCATGGTAATGAGATTTTTTTTTGTACCTTTGGTATTACAGTAATCTCATTAATGTACTAGCTTAGAAGACTTATTACTCTGAAGATGTGATACATAGGCTGCATCTAATAGAACTGAGAAACGACTTGAATTTCAAGTCGGAGAACTTGTGATAAGAGCCCAACCCTTTCTTGTTTCTTTTATAGATTTTGTATGACTATACAATGATTATACAATGTTGCTAATCAGGGAGGAAGAGATGGCTCAGCTGTTAAGAGCACTTGATGCTTTTCTAGAGGACTCTGAGTCCAGTTCCCAGCACCCACACTGGGCGACTCACAATAGCTTGTAAGTCCAACTCCAGGGGAGCCGAAGCCCGCCTTTGGCCTCTGTGGGTACCTGTGCACAAGAGGCACACAGACACATAGATAAAATAAGTCTTAGAATGCCACTGATCATTTTACTTGGATCTCTTACAGTTTCTAGACTGATGATGTTGGAATAATTCGTTGAAATTTTGAACAAGAAAAAAATAACAATTTTAGAATTCCATAGGACTTTTAGGATATGAATTCTACAAAAATTTTAGAGTTAGCATGTTAATCTCTATAAGGCATACAGCTGGAATTTTCATAATGATTAAACTGAAATTTTTAGACCGCTGCCACCTGAACCATATTATTGTCCAGTCCAGGGACATAATGCTTTTCTATTTATTTATGGCTTCAATTTCAGTAACCATTTTCAGTTCCCCAAATGTAATTTTTTCCTAAGAATTTTATTGTTTTTGATGCTATTATGAATAAGAATCATTTCTTAATTTTAATTCATTTTAGGTCATTAAAATAATGGGGGAAAAAGGGGGCTGGAGAGATGGCTCAGTGGTTAAGAGCACTGACTGCTCTTCCAGAGGTCCTGAGTTCAAGTCCCAGCAACCACATGGTGGCTCACAACCATCTGTTATGGGATCTGATGCCCTCTTCTGGTGTGTCTGAAGTCAACTACAGTGTACTTATAATAAATAAATAAATCTTAACAATATAATGGTCATACAATTGATTTTTGATTCTGTATTGATAAGATAATATCTTTCCAAAGACCTCATGGTAGCCATGATAAGGTAAGCTATTGTCCTAGTAGAACATTACTGCTGTCATGGCATAAGGGTAAAGGTGGTTATGTGGGGATAGAGGCAGGGACTGGACAAACTAAGAAATGTCAATAGACCTTAGAAGCTAGTAGAGGCCAGGAGAGAGTCTCAAGGGGACTTCTAGAGATGTTGGACTCCTCTCTCTCTCTCTCTCTCTCTCTCTCTCTCTCTCTCTCTCTCTCTTGCATGCACATGCATACACACATGCATGCATGCACTCACACACCCATAGCTAGGAAAAAACAAGGAAAAAACAGTTTTCATTGACTTAATCACCTAGTGGGTGGGACTTCGTTACAACAGTCTCAGGAAACCAGGATGCTGCTAAACTTGCTCATTGATTTTAAGAGTTTTATCGTGGAGTCCTGAAGGTATGCTATAAATGAGCTCATGTCATACCTCCTCTTCCATGTGCCAGGCCTGGGCAATCCTGTCCCACGGTGAAATTGCTACATAATTACATGCATGTTAACATTGCCAGTTTTATGAAATACTGTATGACCTGTAACAGACTTGGTTGTTTCAATGTGGAAAAACCACTAAAAGAAGAAAGTAGCAAATGACCCAGGCTGATTATGTTATGTTACTTGGTCTCCTATTTAGAGTCTAGGTGTGATCATAGGCACTGAAGAACTAGATAATGAATATGAATATGAAAATTTCCCTTTGTAGAGGATGAATGATTTTTTTTTTAGCTATTCCAGGCCCTGGTATAATTACATTATTAGAAATGGTAACCAAAACAAATATATACCAAAGTACTTTATAACAAAATTTAAAACAGACTTATTTCCTTCTCCTTGGAAAACATATGTACAAGTAACATTATAATTATACAAGTTATATTTAGGAACACACACACACACACATACACACGCACGCACGCACGCATACACACACAACGGAAAAGAGACCATTCTTGTTTTGGTTTGTTTGTTTTTGCTTTGCTTTTTTTTTTTTTTTTTTGACAGGGTTTCTCTGTGTAGCCTTGGGGTATCCTGGAACTCATTCTGTAGATTAGGGTGGGCTGGAACGCAGAAGTTTCCCCTGCCTCTCCCTCCTGGTAGATATTAAAAGCTTGCATGCAAGCTGGAGGCCATGCATTTGAAAGAGAGCAAGGAGGGGTATATGGCAGGATTTAGAGGAGGAAATTGAATCTGATGTGTGCCCCATGCTCCCACCCCCCACCCTCTCAGCCCCCCACCTCCCATACCCCGCCAGCATAGAATTCTCACCACTACTGCCACTTCCGCACTGAAAGTCCACACCAGCCTCAAGCATCTCCTTCTTCCTTTATGCTTTCTTATGTTTATTTCCAGGCAGCTGAGGCTTTTCCTCCTTTCAACCCACTCATCTGACGACTTTCCCCCCTCTTTCCTGAAAAACCTTGACTAATGATCCATCCTACCCCACAAGGTCCTCTGCTCTCTTGCCTTTAACATGTCATCCAATCTTGTGGGCTGTTTTACCTCTGTCCTGACTTCTCCTCACTGCCCACCTGGAGTGTTTGAATAGGTAGACTTCTGTGTGTTTGAATGTTTAGCCCTGAGGGAGTGATACTGTTAGGAGGTGTGGCCTAGTTGGAATAGGTGTGGCTTTGTTGGAGGAAGTGCGTCACTGTGGGCATGGACTTCGAGGTCCTGTGCTCAAGCTCCGCCTACTGCGGAAGAGACCTTCTGTTGGCATCCTGCAGAAGCCAGACTCCTGCTGCTGCCTCTGGATAAAGATGTAGAACTCTCTCTCAGCTCTTCCAGCACTGTGTCTGCCTGGACGCTGCCATGCTTCCTACCTTGATGATAATGGACTGAACTTCTGAAACACTAAGCCAGCACCAATTAAATCTTGTCCTTTATACAAGTTGTCTTGGTCATGGTGTTTCTTCACAGCAATAGAAACCCAAATTAAGAAACCATCTCTAGGGCTGTCTCTCTAGGCAGCCTCAGTATTGGCTTCCGAACGCTTCCTGGATGGTTTCTTTTGAACATTGTGGTGGATATCTCAAATATAATGGAAATTTTCTGGCCACCACTTATCTGTTAGGCTCTATTATGTATTAAGGGTCATCCGTAGGAAGATATTGTTAGATATTCACAGTTCTTGCCCATATTTTCCTGTACACAAGTTCCCCCTCCTCTTACCACCTCGACTGAGTTGTGGTATGAGAGGAGATGGATGTGAAGTCCTACCCCTCGCTGAAGAGTTATTGGTAATTGATTGCTTCTGGGAGGCAGAATATCATATGGAGTCTGCGATCAGCATGCCTGTGTGCCCTTTCTCTGTCTGCTGCCTCTAGCCTCATGTCTGTATCCCACACTGTACTCAGAAGTCCAAGCCAAGTTCAAATATTGTGCTTTTCTGAGGCCTTTCTTTAATCCATTCTTACCTCAGATGGAATGAATGTCTGTCCTGGTTCCTGTGACTTGTGTTCAGAGTCTGTCCCTGGCTGGTCTTGGCATGTCATGTGATGGACTATAAAGCCTTGCACAGACTTATGAGGAATGTGGTGAACAGATGGACTGACCCTTGCTGGTGTCATTCCTGTGTGAGGAATGTTCTGACAGGTAGATTTCATATGGACATTGCTAATTGAACTTCTACCCGTATCACAACTTTTTCTTTTTAGATCTGTAATATTGGTTCTTTGAGAATTTTGTACAATGAGCTGGATTTTGACTGTATCCATCTGTCTTCCTGCTCCTCCCAAATCCACAAACCCTCCCCGCCAACTCCTCTCCTTTTTTTTTTTTTTAAACTCACTAAGTTCCAGTTGTGTTGATGCTGTACTCATGGATGTGTGTTCTTCAACATGGTAGAGCTACCAATGGCAACAGTCTGAAAGCCACAGGATACTCTGTCTCCCAGAAGGGATCCATTTCCAAGAGCTCCTTAGCTTCATGCCCATCTCCTCTCATGCCACATAAGCAGGAAATAGACATAATAAAATGGACGAAGGGCACTGGGTACCCACACCTGCCTCTCACATGTGATCTACCTCCCGGTGGGCATGTGTGTTTATGTGACGTTGACCCTCACAGTCAGACTTGGTTTTGTTCCAGTGAGCGTCGTGATTCATACAGTTTTCAAACAGCTAGTCTGACACAGTTGTACCCTTCCTATTTCTGACCTAACTATGTTCTCCCGAGAAAACAAAATTACTCAGAGAAAATCCGTTACCTTCCATGGAGTTCGATAGGCAGGGCAGCGTGATCTGAAGGAATCCTATTCTAATCGTATCACCATGACGCTGTCACTGGGAAGCTATTCCCACAAAGTCCAAGTCACACTGGGCCCTGCACACTGGAACCCACGCTAGGATTTGCACCTGTAAATGTGGTTAGAGGTGTGAGATTTCCCACACTGTGAAGGAAAGGACATAAAATACATAGCTACTATCTATTAGGGCAAAATTGTATATCCTTCAGCTGTTGACATTGGCTGAGAGAAAACCCCACCTTTCCTGAAATGGTTTGTAGCTCCCTTTGTCTGTGTTCATTCCTGTATGCTGGTAAGTAAGGCCAGCATCTCCACCTGTACAGCTTTCCCAGATCTTCAATACCCAAGCCTGCACACTCAAAATAATCCCCTCCCTCCCAGGCCTTGCATAAGCTCTTATGTCTTAGAATCGCCGGTCTAGACGAGTTTTAAAATTCACATTTGAATAAGAACAGTACAATGAGATGTGGTAAGACTCACATACCGAATTCCGATGCGCTGATTCCTAAACTCTGGCATGGGGGGGTGACTCCAATAAAGTGAGGCGAGGGAGTGAGGTGTATGGTAATACCAGGCTCATAGACGGTAAGGTCAGCTCCAGTCTCTCTATGCTCCCTTTGCCAACACAGGCAGTAGTAATGCCACCCAGGGAAATTTGAATGCCAGATGATCAAACGATGAATTTTTTTTGGTATCAGTATGTCCCAAATATCACACATGACAGTCTTACAGACAAAAAATTCCCACTATTATTTCTGTCCTAACTTTAACTGGGTGAGAGTTCAAATTTATCTGAACTCTAACGACCCCTTTGCTGGAGTATCTGGAGAGGTGTAGTGAGTCCAAATAGAGAGGAACACAGTGGGCATGTCGGGAACATAACATAGAGAGGAATGGCTTAAGGCTATTCCTAAGAGTTCACGCAGCCTGTATACTAACTAGTCCTGGATAGGATGCGACAAAATATGAACCCTGTCCCTCTGCCTACCAGGAATATCAGAACATAAATGGCAAGTAGGCTTTGGGGACAAGAGTCTCCATGGCAAGGAGAGAGCCCAGAAGATAAAACAGCAGCCATAGACAATGAATAAAGAAGCTAAAAGGTCGAAGCCTTGAATCTACTTTGTATCAATTCCAAACTCTTAAGTCATTTTTTTTTCCCTGACCATAGGAAAAAATTAAGCTGCTCATGTAAGGCTTTTAACTGAGGCATAGTTATTAGTCTTATCTGAGACAGTAATGGGCCAACAAGTCAAAGCGCCAGCATTCTTAGCCCACTTGGACCATGTCTGGCATTGATCTTCACGCATCTCCGGTGTCGTGACGTCCTGGCTGGAGAGTGGAGCTCGCACGCACTAGCTGTTTGCTTTTATCAACAGATCTAATTATTTAGCTCCTTACACCACAGCACAGAACATCAAAGGATGAAACCAGGCATGGTTCGAGTGGCAGCACTGGGAGAGAGAGGACACAGAGGCGGTGTAGCACAGAAGCTGCGCTGAGTAATCAGGGTGTGTTCTTATTTGTGTGTTGGCTTTGTATTGTGTGAACATTTCTGGAAACAAAAACGTACCATGTTAGCTACTGCTGGGAGGCAATTCTTACCTCACCAAGCTGTGCCCCACCCTAAGGGGTTTTTATTCGTTTTTTGCCTTTTGCTTTTCCAAGACCTTTAGAAAGTAAGTAAATCACCATTGATTTCCATAGTTCTAGCAAAAGAGCTTTGGCTCTAAGAGCTTAATTTATCACACACGCCCCTCCCCCATCATGCACCAAAAAAAAAAAAAAAAAAAAAAAAACCAAAAAAACCTGCCCCAAACCTAATTTAGCAAAAAAAAATTTCCACCAGCAAGTGACATTTATGATTATTCGACACCACATAAACTAATAATTAACTGCAGGATGTTTGAGGTTGTATGTTAGCCCCCTTCTGGCTTTTAAGAAACACATTTCATCTGCAACCAAATTCTTCCCTCAAATGCTTCCCAGGGAGGGGAACCAAAGTCACGATTCTGGCGCACTCATGAGATGTCAGATGGTAAAACCGGGGCCCTGAATTATCCAGGAATTGCTTAGGAGACACTGCAAGTGGAGGCATCACTGACTAAGCTTCTGGCAACAGGCTGAGAAAGGAAGAAGCTGTCCCCATCCTCATCTGTGCACGGCTGATCATCAGTTCCACCATCCCCTTGAACACAGGAAACAAATGACTCTAGGTAAGACCCCCCCTCTCCCTCCCTCCCTCCCTCTCCGTGTGTGTGTGTGTGTGTGTGTGTGTGTGTGTGTGTGTGTGTGTATTATTTATGTGACGTGTTAAACTTTCCCATTTTTAATTGTTTCTATGGGATGGCACTGGGGCATGAGCCCAGGTGCTCAGGCATGCTCACATGGCTTCTAGTAGCCATCTATATTCTTACCCTATTCTTTTGTTTAGTTTGCTGTTTGGTTGGTTTGATTTTTGTTTTTGAGACAGTCTATGTTGCCCAGGCTGCCTTTGAACCCCGACTCTCTTGTTTTGGCTTACCAAATGCTCAGTCTAAGCTGAGGAAAGATAGTAGACCACTCCTAACTGAAGATGGACCTACCAAAGGGTGGTTTACATTCCCAGTGTTGTACAGTGGAGTGTAGGGCATCCTAGTAGACCTACTGTGGGATAGAGGACATCCCCAGTGGTGTGCAGCCATTATCCTTCTCCTTTCTAAAGCCTTTGCATCAATTGCACATCGCCAGATGTTTTAAGAATGTGGCCTGATGCTTCGTCTACTTTCTGTCCTATCAGATCAATTGGATGGAGGAGTGCTTCGGGGCTACTTTGGTCTAGCTCTTTTCTGGTGTCAGAAACATTTCTCCTCAGGAGAATGCAAAGGGCTGGAGGACATAAGACCAAGGACTATACTGGAGAGAGATAGTTTAATCTTATTTTCTTGTTTGGCAATAAGGAATCCAAACAAGATTTTGCTAGTGTAGGCGTACAGGCTGTACTTCATGAGCTAATAATTTTAAAATCAATTAAGATTGAGGTGACAGCCAGGAGGCTGAACAGAGCCAGAGGTCACATTCACAACAGATAAAAGCCCATCAAAGATACTGAAGTAGACATGGAGAACAGAGAGACCATCCCCTCAGGAGGCACAGCTGTGGATCCCCAAATACAGCAAATACTTTAAGGGTATACAACTCAAAAATCAAATTTCAAAGCACACCCAAGGTTCCAAAGAATCAAAAATTTGGAATAAGCTTGAAAGAGAAGAACACTCTGCATCGTTCTTCATTATTGGCTTGCACACCCAGTCTACACAGCAACAATGGGGTTTTATATGTCCTACCAACAATGGCACAGGGTAAGCCATTGTTAACAGTTATATAGAGATTTTTCTCATTTAAGACTTCCAGTTCGATCTAGTGTTCTTACTCCTGACATAAAGATATCAAAACTGAGGAATGAAATTGTTTAACTTACTTGTCAATCATCCTACATCAGTAAAGTAGATTTTCCCATATCCATCTGACTTTTTAAGCCTCTCATCTAATTCACTTCTCATACCGATGCCCGAGTAGCTTCCCAAAGCTGTGATCTAACAGTCTATTATTGCTTGCTTCAGAATAAAGGCAATTCCTTTTCTTGATGTTAAGGTCTTTCACAGTACGCCTACAGCTTGACCTCAGTCAGCTCTGGAACTGCCACCACCTCTCAGTTAAACAAAACTCCCAGTGAATGCCTCACAGGGTCCATGTTCACTAACATCTTTCCAGAGCAACACTCTTCTTAACTGCCCAGGGAGCTAGCTCATCATCATCTTTCAAATCCCTGCTCAGATGTTACTGTCTACATGAGTTTTTGTAAGTTCTCAAAGGCAGACCCAATGATGCTATGCTCTGAGAGACTACAGTATTATACTCACCATCATAGAGAGAAGTGTACTAAAATCCACCTCATTACAAGTTACACTGGAGAAAAAAGTCCCCAAATGGCAAAGATCAGAAAATGTTCCTCAAAATACTCCTCAAAGTACCTTGCAATGCACTTCATTCATGGCAGGTGCTCAATTAATGTCTTTTGAATGGGATGTCCTTGCTACTTCCATTTTTTAAAAAAATTACTTTTCTGGGCTGGAGAGATGGCTCAGTGATTGAGAGCACTGGCTTCTTTTCCACAGGGCCTAAGTTTGGTTCCTAGCACCCATGTTAGGGCGTCTCGCAACTGTCTGTTAACCCCAGTCCCAGGGAATCTGACAGCCTCTTCCTGACTCTTCAAGCACTGTGC
This sequence comes from Rattus rattus, assembly GCF_011064425.1. Classification (NCBI taxonomy): domain Eukaryota; kingdom Metazoa; phylum Chordata; class Mammalia; order Rodentia; family Muridae; genus Rattus; species Rattus rattus. The sequence continues at coordinate 200,448,404 of NC_046156.1, read as the reverse complement.
TCACATGTACATAGTAACACCCTCAAATACATAGAATGCTTTCAATGTTAATTTTCCTTTATTTTTGACAGCCTTACATATGTATACAATGTGCAATAGTTATATTAGTCCTCATTCCTTCTTTTACCCTCCCCTTCTTTCCCTATAAACCCCATTTTCCTCCTAATTAGCCTCCCTCTGGTTATTCCCTCCTTCAGCAACCATTAGCAGCCAATAGTGCCTCAAGGAGGGGTGAATCTCATGGACACCTCCTCTGTCTCTGATGGAAGGGTGTAGGGCCTGATCCATGGCTGCTGTGTATTCATGATGGCTGTGGCCACGCTGTATCTAAGGGGTAGCATCCCAGGCCATTCTTCCCCATTGCCTCCAGTTCTTAAATTCTGTCCTCTCCCTCTTCTAAGATGTTCCCTGATCCTTGGGAGGAGGGCATTTCCATTTTCTTGAACACCATTTACTTCTTATTTTCCAGTATCATGGTTCTTTTCCAATGATGCTTTTAAAAACCTATGTCCTCAAATTTACCACTGAACGTAACAATTAGGGATCGTCATTGCAGTTTGCCTTGAAAAAGTCAAGGCACCACAGACTGGATGTTTAATCACTAAATTTCTCCATCTTAGTTATCAAATCCATCTTTGAGCTTTCCAACAATTTTGTACCAGTCGTGGATGACCATGCTCCACTTATTTTTGGAACTCTAAACATGAATGCAGTTGAACTAATCATGTGACGTTCTCTGCTTCACCGGGAGGATCTAAGAAGTAGTAAGACTATGGGTGAGAAGTCAGCCCCACTGATGAGGAGGGCGAGGAAGGGCAGCCAGCAGGATGCTCGTTCTTTTGTCAAAGGACTGGAGCTGGGGCATGGCTGCACTTCTCATTACCCTGCTTGCTCACTAGCCTTAGGATAGGAACTAAGCAGTCACAGCCCTACAGGATACCTTCAGCAGCATTTGCTCTGAGCCAGAGCAGTGAGGAGGATGTATGGCTGGTGTCTGAGAGGAGCCTGTCCTGTAGGCAAGGGCAGCACTAAGATCTGTGCTCCTGTCCCTACATGTTTAACCCTGTTCACCGTGTTCGTACAAAGTCCTTTGCAGCAGCCAGCAAATCAAGTTCCAGACTTCAAGGCTGGTTTCAGTCTTTGCTATAAGACTAAGCATTATTTTCAGAGAGTCATCGTTGCCCTGGTGAAGGCCACTGGCACTGACACCTTAAATGGAATGGCTTCCAACTCTTTGGTACTTCATTCACAATAGAGAAATAACACCCTGACATTTCAATCCTTCCCAAAGGCCCCAAATGAGACTGCAGAAGATAGGAATTCTCCTTCCTGCTAAAAGCTGCGTTGCATGTTTTCTAGTCTGACAATTTCCCAGTATCCTGCTTTCCTTCCATTGGACAATTCCCCATCCTCTTCCATACAAGCCTTGCTGACCACCTCTGGACTAACACTCATTTTCTCATTACTCCTTTACACAGGATCCTGACCCTTAACGTTTGTCTTGTCTTCCTTTCGGCCATAGATGCTTGCTTCCTTGTCCTGGGAATCTGCAGACATGCCTAATCCTTTTTCTAGACCCTAATTTCTCAGGGTGGATATTTTCTCTCATTCTCTCTCTCTCTCTCTCTCTCTCTCTCTCTCTTCTCTCTCTTCTCTCCATTTTTCTCCTATATCCCTGGTGGTGGTATACTTTGCATACTGTAAATGCTTTAAAAATTGACTTTAGCAACAGGGGGTGAATTACCTCAAAAGGAAAACATTTATCCCCTGAAGAAACAACTCATTAGATAAATAAATATTTACTCTCTCTTCTTCCAGTCCAATTAACAATGTTATCTGTGCACACAGGCAAATGTACACATTATGCCCTAGTTATCCTAAGTCAATCGTTTGGCAGACACAAAGACAGGCTCAACCCCACAAATAATTAAAACACAAACTGGGTCACATTTTGTTCCTGGTTTTCCTTGAGAAAACTGGTGTGTGCTTAGTAGCAAATAAAAATTTATTTTGCAAATCCATATACACAAAAATGCCACCAAGCATGGGTCATGGGTCTTCCTTTTCTGATTTTGATCCCACTGCTATGACTTAGTGTGGTAATTATATTACAAAGCCATTATCCGATGAAATGAGAATGGCAAAACAATTTAAATGCTTGTCTAAAGAGACTCTGTTAGAATGCAATTATGAGTGAAATTACAATGGCAAAATAATTGAAATGCAAGTCTGGAAGGCAGAGTCGTAAAACCATTAAAACGCCTGTGTTAGAGACTCACACCCTTGAGTAAAACCAAGTCCTCCTGGGGACACCGTATTAATTCACTAAAGCAGGCAACATTCATAGACAGATAGATCAATCCAGGTTCCTCTTTTCCTGCAGTGTTATCTACACTTTTCAATGCCACCTGCAGATGTGTCTCGTTAGCAGGTGCTGGCTTCTGTGATAGACTGATAAGGAAATATTATGCAATGCTATGTTCCTATCCAGTGCCATGAAGGCTGTGGAAGAAAGGCAAGCCTGGACTAGGCTTATCTGTGAACTCTCCAATATAAACACTTGTGTCATAGATTGAGAAGGGTTTCCTTCCAAATACAAGCCTGCAATGGTTAGCTACCAATGTGGATACAATTCTAAAGATCTGACTTTATACATTCTACTGATACATTCCCTTATCAAAGTCTCCAAAGTTCTTGGACAACCAGGCTTACACTGATACACTTGCTCACCAAAGGAAAAGAAAATCAACAAAGGAAAAACACAGTGTCAGACACAAGTGATCTGCTGAAATAATCAATTTGATTATTTATAGCTAAGCTTTCTCCCCTGAAGCATGGTGATATCTGCATTTTGATGGTTGAACACACACAAATCTATCAGCAAAAATGTGCAAGGTATTCCCCCAACTTTCACCCCGTGGCCCCTCACAATCTGCTTTTATGAATTTGGTTCTTTCATTCACACAGGAAGAAGCAAATACCTACAGAGAGAGAAGCTAGCTTAAAGAATAAAAGGCTTTAAAGGAATCAAACAGTGCTGATCCTTATCTCCTTTGTGATTATCTCTTGTGCTGCCAGAATGTTGGGAACAGCATCTAATCACATACATTTCTTTGCATCAATGATTATTATATTATTTAACAAACTATATCACAAAACAAAAATTATATGCTTTCTGTTTCCCAAGCTTACTTTAAAGATGTCTCTGGAAATGTAGACACTAGTAGTCTAATTTCTTTAATAGACTCTGAAGCATGTAAGGATTTTCATTCCGACAAACATATTTTTGAGGCATAATTTGTAAGAGGAATTTTAAAACTCTTCTGACTTAATGTATCAGGGAGTTGACATGGATCCTAAAACTGTGTGTATTTCTCCACTTATCTCAAGAGTATTAACTACAGTTCCAAAAGAATAAGAACATTGGGTGCATGGTGAGCTGGGTATAAAAGTCATAGCAGATGTCTAGACTACGTACAGAAGACATGTTGCAACATATAGATTGAATTATTAATAAAACTTGAAATAGATTTTAAAAATCATATTAATGAATGAAGTTTGTCCAACTTATATACAAACCCTGAAAACAAAGTTATAATCACTTACAGAAAATTATTATGTATAAAGCTAATTGGGGAAAAATAAGCAAATATTCTTGTTGATCATAGAGCACATTAGA